>NC_089795.1:67727662-67785162 GCF_040412425.1 Macrobrachium rosenbergii
ATGTTGCCTTCAGCAAAATTATATTTATTGCTTTATGTGTGGCACGTTGACATTGTCCCAAGATGGATAAAGCATGGATCTTGATTTTTGTTAACTCACGTATTTGAAAACGGCGTTAACTTTACATCATTTTTGAATTACATAGTAAGAGTTGGTCCTAATAATCTTCTAACCAAAAATGAAAAATAAAATACATTACACCATTAACATATAAAAAACAGTAATGATAACTACCGTAAATTAATAGAAAAACAATAACTACGGTGATAATTAATATTATAATTTTACTTAAAAACCGCTTCCTTTAAGAAGATGGAGCTCCAGAAAAAAAATGCACTGGAGCCAGATTTATTCTTTAAAACTGAATCATTGACGAATCTCTTAAAAAGGAAATGGACTTCACAGCGTCAACCTTTTTTATATATACCATGCGATTCACTCCTATCTTCCGCAGAAAGTGCGACTCACGGATAATACCTTTCATTTTAACACTTCCTTCACCCTGTCAATCAAGCTTATTCTAGGTCTGTCTCCCTTTCATGACTTCCACCTAATAAGCTTGCTTTCTTTTCACCAAAATAATTTCTTTCATTCTCCATACATAAACAGACCACCTCTAAACGTACCAATTCATATATTATTTATGCTTAACGTTTTCCAAATTTTCGCTAAATTTTATTTTAAAATTTATTTTAGTAGCTTTCAGTTTTTTTTTCATTTAGACGTCTTCCCGTTGCAAGTGATGCCCCAGCTAGTTTTCGTGATGAGAATGCTAGTCCCATTCATCAAGTCACCGATAATTAACCTCAGTCAGGTGTCGAATTAAAAGGTCACCGATAATTAAATTATTATTATTCAATCATTAAAATAATAATAAGGCCTTGTCTATCAGTAAAATAATAATAATAATAATAATAATAATAATAATAATAATAATAATAATAATAATAATAATAATTATTATTATTATTATTAAATTATCAATCCGAAGATGAACCCTATTCACGTGAAACAAGACCACATGAACCACTGACATGAGATTCAAGCTCCCAAAGAATATAGTGTTCAATGAAAAGAAGTAACAGAAGGTAATAAGAAATACAGAATGAAGAGATCAGTGGTAGAAACGAAAAAATAATTTAACAAAACCAAAAATGAATCGATAAAAATGTAAGTAAAATACAAGGAGAAAGGGTACAATGGAGCACATTTTGCTTTAACTTATGAGGTTCCCATTCTACAACATAGCACAGTCCAGCGGTGTGAGGAATAAAGGACCTCTGGAACTGAGAAGTTCGACAGCGAGACACATTTACTGCATATTGGTGCTGCTGTTCAGCAAAACTGATCGCTCTCGGCAAGAAAAGAGGACCAGGGATCAATTGTGATTGTTAAAGATCTCTGTTGAAATACAACTTTTGAAAAATTGACAAACAAGAAACCATCCGTCGATGGTCAAGTCATAACTGCTAATGTAAGAAACAGAAATCTACCAACACGAATAAAACAGATAAAACAAATATGGTTTCATTATTATTACACAGGGTTCAAAATATTTGCGCGAGTCCTCCCAATATCGCGTTCTTCCAAGCCTGCTTATCTGTTCCAGTGCCAAGGTTCTTCAAAACCCCTTCCACGAAATTTGGTACATTTGGGGTTTTGTCATTCAGAAAGTGAGAAATATCGGAAGTGAGCACACTCTTTCCTACCTAAGTGTCTGTTGTACTGTTAATTTTCAGATGAATAATCCAGTTTACCTGCCATTATCTTATATTACATCATATTTGTTAGCTTAATTATAGTCAGGTTTCTACGTCTTGGTATGCGACAAACAACTGTGTTTCCTTAAATGACTGAATAGATTTATCCACTTCGGATTCAAACGTATGATGTTCCAAGGATGATCTTTTCACGGGAAAATGTGAATGATAAGTATTTTTATTCATTTGAATCAATTTCATTGTTTACGTCATCGCTTAAGTATTTTGAAATGAAAATAAGCAAAAATGCGGCCCATCAAAATTAACCAAATCTCATTCAGAAAGCTTTGCTTCTGCAGAAAGTAATAATCAAAGAATGAAAGAACAGCCACTCCATAATTAACTCGAACAAAAGAAATCAATAACAGCAACCATATAAAATGTACTTCGTGTTGTTTGTATTTCACCTTTTGAGACCAATCCCTGTTTACAATTACCTTTATTTGGTTGTTTTGGACCCAGTAATAATTCACGTTTCTTGATGTTTATTAAGATCTCGTTCCGTTTATTTGAAAACACCACTCCAACTGCATTCTTTAAACATTCAACTCGTCGGTATAAATATTTATGAAATAAACGAGGTTTCCGGTCGTTTAATTTCGATACACACACACAGACATATGTATGTGTGTGTGTGTGAAATCACGATTATCAGGTGATTTATATAAGCAGATGTACCATGGGTTTCGTCTTTAATTATGTAAGACACTTACCCAGTATTCCATTTTTTCTGTGGTAATTTGCATATATATATATATATACACATATATATATATATATATATATATATATATATATATATATATATATATAATATAACAGTATATATAATATATATAACGTGTATATATATATATATATATATATATATATATATATATATATATATATATATATATATATATATATATATATATACATATATATATATAATAATATATATATATATATATATATATATATATATATATATATGCATATATAATTTTTTATCACTCAAATATCTCCATATACAAGTTCAAAAGCCTGTGCGGCGTATATACCCTAAGGGTATTGGCACACGATGTTCCTAAGCGCAATCTTTCCTTTATTTCCATTACAGAATATGTAAATAAACGGAGGGCCAAATGGCTTTACAAATGAAAGGCGTTCCGCCTCCTTTTCCGAAATATCAGAGGGGAGTCTCTGCTGACCCACCACCGTCACGTGTTGTCAGAAGCTGCCAGATATAAACACCAAGAAGAAGTTTATAGTACGGTGCCTGGTTTCTGTCTTTTACTGCTTGAGGCACTGATATCGGCAGCCCCACTCGAAATTCTCTCCGTCCCCTCGCTCCTGCCCCTGCTACTGCTGCGTCTGCTGCTGCTTCTGCTGCTGCTGCTGCTGCTGCTGCTGCTGCTGCTGCTGCTGCAGGCTTTCCCCTTTTCGCTTCATCCCTCAGCTTTATCTCAAGGATACGGCCGAACACGCTTACACTTACGACGTTAATATTCTTCCAGCCTTTCTACGTTTCCCCTTTCTCTCTCTCTCCGGTCCAGGTCGCAAAAATAAACAGATAAACAAAAGAAATGGTTTCTGGTGAATGAACGCCTAAATAAGGGAAAGGAGCCAAAATATAAGAGGAGCATATAACCCCGTTGTTGTATGTATATGTGTCTCTTCTTAGAAAGTGAAGCCTACAGAAGAGAAGCATGCCATCTTTATTACACGGGTTGCACCACGTCGTAAATAATCAAGGCAAGGCACCTGTGTATCTCACATTCGTCCCTACATATGAAATCATTTACTAAGAATGACCTGGTGAGATCCCTGATAAGGTTGACTTCGGGGGATCTGGGATGTGGTGAGATCCCTGATAAGGTTGACTTCGGGGGATCTGGGATGTGGAATTCCTGAGTACCCGACGGATGATTGAGCCACGTCAAAGGAAATGATCTGTAAAAAATGTAAGTATTACAGATGGTGAAACGCGCTCAAAATAATAATAATAACAATAAAGATGATTAGGTTTTGGTACTTGATTAATCGGTTTGAAAGAGAAACAAAGCGAGATAGTCCGGAATATGACGACCTGATGAAACGATGAAAAAGTATGCGACGGATGCCCACCCGTCCAAGAGACTTCCTGGCAGTATAGAGGTCAAAGATTCTTAATCTATTTATCAACAAAGTATAAAAATACCTTAAATATACTTGAAAGAAAATTCGAATGAATAACGGAATACTGATTATATAAAAATTTAACTTTATAATTATTCCGTTAAATGATTGTGGTTTTTAAACTTATCTTTGTTGCTAAAATGCGGGAACTTAAATGTTGCTCAATGACTCGATAACAAGCTGTGGGATCGATTTCCCCTTGGCGACTTCGTGGCGAACTGGATATCGGTCGTCGAAACCGTCCAAATCAATTTTTTTTCCCTTGAAAGAATCCGTGCTGTTCCTTGATTACCTCACACGTAATATTACAATGACCGACAGAGAGGTCGAGGTTTAGGTTCGATCGGACGGAGATGAGGGAGAAGAGTCAGCTGGAGCGAAGGAGAGCGAGAGAAAATGACTCCTCTCTCAGTATCGGCCCGACAACCGCGAGTGTAGGTTGTGTCGCTCCTGCTGCCAGTCCCCGTTCAGTGTATGCACCGACTAGAGTGTACCGGAGATGAGTCTGTGTGCAGGCTTCAAGTCCAGCGGATACTAGTGGGATGTTTGTTGAATAATTCATGTTGCCATGCTCGTTAAAATGTTTCTTTAGAGAAAATTACACGGATTTTACTTTTAAAGTGTTACGAACGCAAATGGGCGTGTGCTTTCTTTTTTTTTTTTGAGCATTGCTTGAAAGAACGTCACCGTCACATGAACCTGCACGGCCAGGGCAATCAAGACGAGTGCTAACGTTCAATAGAAAAATAAAAGAATGCTGTTGGACTTATTTCATTCAATGAATAAAAGTGTCCTAAAAGCTTTCACCAGAACCTTCAAAGAGAACAAGGTGAGTTAATGCTGCTTCCCTATAATTATGCAAATGATGAAAGGTAATATTTCCCTGACAATGCAAATTGAGGTATCAAGTCATTCGTTTTTTTTTTTTTTATTGAATTCCACGATGATTTTTCATTTTCTCTTTTATCACTATCATAATTGAAAAATTTATGAGAGCCGGTTTGATAGGAAAATCGAACCAACGCGTTTCATGACAGGTAAGGACGAGTAAAGTAACTCGAGATAATTTTCCATTAGGGCTGTTAATAATTTTGACCTATTCCAGTAACGTCACTTTAAATCAGGAGCGTTTATAAGTTAGAACGATTTTATTCATTGTATCCGCTAACAATATAAACTTATAAAATACCCTAAAACCATCCTACAATTCGTTTCTGCAAATGTTAAGCTTAAATTAATTCTGCTGCTACTACTTCAACGGCTACTACTACTACTACTACTACTACTACTACTACTACTACTACTACTACTGACATCATCACTATCAAAAATAATTTTAGAAATTCATATTGACAATAGTAATAAATATGTATGTTACTGTGAAGAACAACAACCGAGGAGTAATTACAACTCGGGCAAAAGTAACAGTAATATCCCGGACATACAGTAGCTTTAATCACAACCCAAAATTGAAGCGGATATTCCGTAGGTTTTCGCAGTTTTCCCTTTTTTTTCCATCTTAAATCCGTGTTAGGTGATGTTAAGGGAAATTCATTGCATTTGCCCAAAAATGCAACATATTAAGCCACAAACGTTATTCTGTCAAGGTAAACCTCAGCCTGACATCCCTATACGCACACTCTTCCTTTTCGTCCCGCTGCCAGTCGAGATGAAGTGATTCTGCGTAACGATAGCTGAGGTCGCGACCAAGTTATCATACATATTATATTATTACTTCCATTGGTATTATTCTTGAGTTGCTGCCTTATTCTTGTAAGCATTTTCGTGAGGCTAAATAGTTGTGTAAGTCCTCATGACACTTAAACAATCCGAGATTTGCAAGATTAAAAAGTGACTGTCACTAGGGGAATGACAAAATGCCGGTTGCTACCGAGGTGTACAGAACCATTGGAAAGTGTGCGCTTCTCAAAAATACAGACCCCTTGTCACAAATACTGGAAGGAACGACATCCTAAATTTCGATCGACGCCTTAACTTGGGTTAACCGTGATAATCACCACTATTAACAGTGTTACACACACAAGTGAGGGATGTGGAGAATTAGGCAAAAAATGGTAAATCATCATTATTAAAGGACGTTTTTAGTTTTGGATTAACACGTCGTGAAATTTTATCAACTAAGTAATGTATTTAGCAAATTTTTTTCTGGCGCTGAACCCTGATATTGTCACCAAATTTGTCGATTTTATAACATGTAAAAGGATGACGGTGGACATATTTTGAATATGATTTCTCTAACATACAACTGTACGGTAAAACATTTATGAATGATAGCTTCAAAGGTTAAACATAACTTTCAAAGTCTCTTTTTATAAATGCTGATGTACAATTTTATAAACGCAGTATCTTTCAATGTATTTGTATGGAAGTTTCATACTAGAATAAATAAAAGCGTATGTGTAGCCTGTTCAACTCATCAAAGCCATAAACGTGACTCCTGCAAGAAGCTATCCGTAGCAATTTGAACTGTGAAGCAGCCTAATGGAACCACGGCTAGACAGATCTGAGGTTTCATACTAGCCCTGAAACTGTTTTGAAGCAAAAAACCTTGTGGAAATATTGCAATATCTCACTTGAATCTGAGAAATCTGTACGTTCGAACGCCATGACGTGCTTATGCATTCCATCAGCACCTGGCATTCGGTAACTGTTGTCTTAGGTTATTGAGACGATCCAGTAAAGCTACAAATTCTTTCTCTCGATATAGTTTTGACAATCTCCTGTAGTTCTACCTGATTAGTAAACTGGGCCGCGACGTTATCTAAGGGGCTCTTGTGTAAATTCTTGGCAAATCCGAATTTGATCTCTGCGTTTTCTGGTCCGGTTTCCTGCCTTTCAGACTTAATTGCCATCTTTAATTTCATTTCATCAATACTTTCCCCTGAAAGAAAAATTTTGTAACCTTAACCAAATTCTCTTGTGCGAGTTGACTAAGTTCTAATAGACCTTTTCTTCCTCTTAATCTACATTTTCGAGAAATTTGAATTAAAACCTAAGGCTTTAAAGAAACCACTTCCTTGGAAAAATTTTCATCATTTTACGGTTTACAAGTTCCTAAAATCCACGCTTCTGAGTAACAACATATTAGGTTTCTTTTTGTACCTAAAAACAAACCACCCAACTCAAATCTAACACACCCAAAAAAAATATATACCCTCTAAAACTACGCGACTTGAAGCCGCCACAGTTGTACAAATTAAACAGAGAGTCCATTTGCCTGTTTGTGTTTATCAAACAAGCTTGTTAGGACAAGGGTCTGACCCAGGTACCGTACAATTCTTGTAATGCTTCACATCGTTTGTTCTTGTATTGTTACGTGCTAATGAAGTCCCCCAGAATTTATGGAAAAATTGCCTTTGGTTCTCAATTACTTTTGGAAATTAAGTTGGAAATTATGAATAATGTTGGTTGCCAAGTAAAATGGTAAAAACTGGAGGTAGGGGAACGTTTAACACTTTCACATTATCATGTTAAAATTACATACAATATATATATATATATATATATATATATATATATATATATATATATATATATATATATACATATTTTTTTCTTGGACATTCATGGATTTGAAAAGTTAAAGAACGAATTTCTTTATAAATAAATAAACTTATATATATATATATATATATATATATATATATATATATATATATATATATATATATATATATATATATATGTATGTATAACTAATACATTGTCAAAGAAAAGTATACTTACATTATATATGTGTATATATATATGTATGTATGTGTCTGTGTGTGTGTTTGTCAAGTGTGTTGTGTATATACACACAAACACACACACACATATATAATGCAAATTACATTTTCTTTGACACCCTTAAGTTCAAAATTTATAGGATGAACTTTGTCACATATATAAAGCCACGAATTTTCACTTAGACTAATATCGAATTCACTTTGCCCTGGGAATAACTTATACCCAAAGAGGATTAAGTATGTCCATTTGCCCCGGCCAGGATCCAACCTTTGCCTTTTGAATCTATGGCTTTTTAGTGCCGAATATATAAGTCTCACATTCTTATGAACCAAACCTAACAGACATAGGTTCGAATTTAGGGCGGGGCAAATGGACTGTTGTACGTAATTCCCTTTTGGTGAAAGTTATTCTCAAGGAATAGTAAATTCAATGTTAAAAGGGCAGTTGTAGTTTAATATCTGAAAATAGAAAATAGTTATGAGTGCATAAGTAACAAAACGATATATATATATATATATATATATATATATATATATATATATATATATATATATATATATATATATATATATATATATATATATATATATATATATATATATATGTGAGTGTGTGCGTATGTATTTATATATAGATACTCTTCTTATAGATACATACTCACATCACATAAATATATATATATATATATATATATATATATATATATATATATATATATATATATATATATATATATATATATATATATATATATATGTGTGTGTGTGTGTGTGTGTGTGCGTGTGTGTCTGTGTTCTGAAAACAAAGGCATATCTTTTCTTTGATACCGTGAACTGCGTACAGTAATTAAAAGCTCAGCCTTCCCACGTCTAAATGCACTGTTGGTAGAAGTAGCTTTATGGTTGAAATACAATACTATAATCTTAAGTTGAAGCCAGGACGGGTCTTACTTTGGTAAGCTTTTGAGAACGTCCTTAGTCTTGAATCTATTTCCGAAAGTTCGTGAATGGACTAAACTTATTTGGACGAAAATTTCAATTTCATTGCCAGAGGTTTCGAATATTATACAGATCAGTGCCTTTATATGTTTGTATTTATCAATGATAACTGATTGGAATGCTTCTGAACTCAACCTTGGAACATGATTTGAACCCTAACGATCGTACAATATGCATCATTATCAATAATAAAAACTCTGGTGTTAGAGCATCTCGAATAATATGAGACATTTGGACACTGAGCCCATACATCTGTGACCAAGTCCGGTTCTCTTACTGGCTCCCATTCTTCTTCTCTAATCTCCTCTCGTTATTTCTGGACCCTTCAGCTGCAGTTCCTTCAGCGCAACTACTGTGTACTTCTTACTCGCCACTTATCTGTCATCAGTCTCTTTTTGGAATAATAAATCGTCATTACTAACCCCGTCTCTCCTTGTCACTTTACCGTCACTTTTATCAATGCTTGTGATCCGTCTCTCCCCAGCCTCCTGAAATCCTTTTTATTCTTATTCCCTGAGCTTGTTCTTATCGAAGCCTCCCTCTCCCCCCACCCCTCGTCTCCCCTACCTCACCAAAACGAGGAGGAGAGGAGAGGGATGAGGGTGTAGTGAGACAGAGAAGACAGATTACTCTCCACTTGTAAACACTACCTCACACTCTGTTTTTCTGCTTATGAATTATATCTGGGTGGAGTCGCACTAACGCGCAAGCCAATGGGGACTCGAACATGGGGGTTGGATCTTCCTGGTTTATTGAGAGAAAGATAAATAGGATGTATGAGAGAGAGAGAGAGAGAGAGAGAGAGACTCTGCGTCTTGTTCGTCATTAGTATTAACTCACACTGAAACATTTTATTCGTTTCATGTATATTATGTATAAAACATGGAACTTCTATTTTTGTATTATATACAGTACATTATATATATATATATATATATATATATATATATATATATATATATATATATATATAATATATATATATATATATATATATATATATATATATATATATATATATATATATATATATATATATATATGTATGTGTGTGTATATGTATATACAAAAATATAAGAGATCCACACCTAAAAAGTAGTTAGCAGTACACTATCCATAGCCGACGATGCATTTTGTACATGTTACTCATCGACAGATTATTACTGAAAAATCAGTACCTATTCAAAAATAGCTGCCCAAATATACAAGGCCATTTACATACTAACTAAATATAATTAAAAACAAGACAATATATCAAAAGAAAATATTAATACGGATATCATAGGCTTGTTTACTTTTGTTATCAATGTATATACATTAAACATATATATATATATATATATATATATATATATATATATATATATATATATATATATATATATATATATATATATATATATAAAGTGTCATATTCTGCGGGGATGCAAGCAAAAAAAAGCCTATTTACAGTAAGGGATAAATCAATAAACGACATGGAACTTTGCAGCTTGCCCTTTATTGCGAATGCAGTTCTGTGCAGAAACGAATCCACATCAAGAGCATTTATCAAAGACCGATTTCCAAACACCTCTTGCCACTGGATTTCTCGTAATGGCGGAGCCCCCATCAAAGTATTTTGCAAGGCTGCTAGCCATGACAGCACAAAAGAAGGATTCTGAGCTGGAATGCTTTGATCCGCAACGAATTTCTATAAACGGTCAGTGGTAAAGTTAAGGCATTAAGTTCTGGTTAGGGATTAATTGCGGTCGGATGGTGTATTATTTGAGTAATCATTATACTTGTTATTGTCATAATTTTTATTATTTGTACTTTCAGCATTACTATTTATTATAACTTTGCACCACGCAAAATGTGTATATTTTATATGTATGTATGTGTGTATACATATTCATATACATGCACACATATATATGTATGTATACGTATACATACACACACACACACACACACATATATATATATATATATATATATTATATATATATATATTATACATACATACACATACACTTTACGTAAGTCAGTCCCTCTTTAGGAAGAGCGTTTCACCACCCCGTGGGGACAGAGCTTCTCTTTTAACTTGAGAATCTCATTTAAATAAGATTACGAATCCTAACAACTCTTTTCAGAATATTAAAACACCACACAATCAAGCAAGGTTCCAAATACTCGACAGCACAGCTCACAGAAACATCGTCATAATCCGTTTCTCTACCTATTCTTGCACTCCCTCGTTGCCGCAGGATACTCGATATTCAATAATTATTGTCCTCGCTGCGTGTAGTTCCGCTTTTTACTTATGTAATATTCCATGCTTCTATTAAGTCATACAATGCAGCTGAGAAAGTTCTCTCAATACTAGTGAGTTTTTTGAAAAACGCATTCACATCGTAATTCCAAGACCATTTACAAAAACCTAAAAGCGAGCTGAGTTTTTAATACTTTGTCACGTAAATAACGTGAAGTGCTTTCAGTAGTAAGAGAGAGACATAGTGCACTGAATTTTCTCGATTGTAGGTCAATATTGAGAAATCAGATTAACAAATAGTGCTACAAAGGTGTACAATTTGACTGGAAATCATCTCCAGTTTTAAATATTATTGTCTGCAGTGGTCAAAAAAAAAAAAATCATATTGATGGTGATAATTTAATTAAGTAATATCTATACTTATCTGGAATTATTAATTTCTCGAAATACATTTCTTTATCCTACTATACGTTCTTTCTCATTTTCTAGTGACTGTAAAGCCAAAATGACTACATGTCCTAAAAAGAGTGTGTGATTTGTAATTTCAGTTTTTATCCACAATCGTCTGATGATCACCCTTTTCATTAATCACTACTGTTACGAAAAGCTGGAAAAGTAAACATGACTGTTTACGCCATACAATGAGCTTCTCCTCTTCAAAGGATTCCAATTCTTTCGGAAGGTTTTCTTCCTGGAAAAATACCTTGACTCCTATAGAAAGTCAATGTTTTTCATATGACTTTTAGATACAACTTTGCGTTCAAGTTGGTTTTATAAGTGACTTGCAAGTACAGGATTATGCTTTGAGACGTCATTTTTCAAGAGGATGGTGTTGCTACACCGAGAAATTTTCTCTATTTATGAGAACAATAAATATCTTGCAGATGACGGCATTCTATTTCAGTAATAGTAAATCTTTAATGACCGCGTTCTAAGATGCAGGAAAAGACTAGAAATGGTCGGTTCATTTTCATCTTATATTATTGGTGCAAGTTATGTCGACAAGCCACTGAATATTTGGCATACAGTTATAAATAATATTCATGATGATAAGAACATTTAAACTATTATGACTACTGCTGATTATAAGGGTATAAATTTTTATTCCGTATCTTGTACCATTATACATTCTTAACGTTTCTTTGCGCATGGCTGTGTGTTTTTGGCAAATAATCGTAAAGTGAACATAAATAACAGCAAGAGAAAAAAGGAGAAAAACGAATTTTTTTTTAGGAAAATGGGGCATACAGTTAACTATATTCATATCTGAATTTGCAATACCATGAGCTCTGTTCTCCCAGAAACCTGCATTTTCAACTTGAGGCTACTCACACGAAGGTACTGTTTACATTCCACGCTAATCAGAAAGAACAATCCCAGTTGCAGTGAATCCGGATGCAGCGTCGTCAACATTTGTCTTATAAAAGGACTTCTAATCTCATGAAGGAGTATTGGCATTAGGGAGGGAGATAACGGAGATTGATAACGCTATTAAAGGCAGGGCCTTCGATATAGGGGAGTTATCAAACGGCCATCCGTCTTAGTCTGTGACGCTATCGTTGCATCAATATCGTCGTCGCCTACACAGGCAGACCTTTTCCTACGGAGATGCTGTAGATCTGGGGATCAATCGTGGGCCACCGCCTTCCATGTCAAGACTTTACCTTAGATAATGGTGTTATGTCCACAGCCTCATCATCCCTCCACTGTCTAGTTTAGTTTCACTTCTGACTTGGAGTTTAACTTACATTATTTTAAGAAATCAAAAAATATGATCGGTTATCTTCATGCGCCCCATCACTGTACTTCTCTGTTAGCTTCTGTAATGAACAGGTAACAATATGTGAGGGTTCAACACAAACACACTTACACACACACATACATACATACATACATACATACATACATATATATATATATATATATATATATATATATATATATATATATATATATATATATAAAATAGTGTGTATGTGTGTGAGGTTAATAAAACTGTATTTATCAAAACACATAGACCTCTTTAAAGCGCCAGTGACCAAGCCAACATTGTATCTTCGTAAATTTTAATAAATGCAGTTTTGTATATCTGTGTATATTTTTCAAACATTACTTTGTGCCTATTATTTCTCTCTCTCTCTCTCTCTCTCTCTCTCTCTCTCTCTCTCTCTCTCTCTCTCTCTCTCTCTCTCAGCTTCACCTTAATTATCTAATTTCCACTGAGGTAATAGCTAACCCATATTCAACATCTCAAATGCATTTCTGCTGAAGTAAACTATAACATTATATATATATATATATATATATATATATATATATATATATATATATATATATATATTATATACTGTATATTATTAATCAATAAAACATGGTGTAAACACGTTTCCTGTGCACTCCTTAAACATTGGTAACCTTACTCAATATTCAGTTATAACTTTAATTATATGGAGATGAAAAAGAAACAACCACATGGGCACAACACGAGCTGTAACACTAAAGTAAGTAATGCTGTTATCGGTTTGATTATTTCAAAGATATGCCCTGATTCTTTATAATTCATTTCATTTATGACTTTGCATTTTGAAATATGAAGGTCAATATTAGTATCAATATATTCATTTCATTACAAAACTACCTATAACTTTGATGACGTGCAATCATTTTCGACTGTAGGCAATAATAGCTTTACTCATTGCTTTACTTAAAATAAGGTCAAAATTCTTTAGGTATTACTTGTAAACACGATATCAAAGTTACGACTGGACTGATAAATCTCACGATTCCTTAAACCAACATATACAAGAGGAAATCCCTCAGTACTGTTTTTACCCTTTGCCCTCCCTAAAAAATGAGGTTAACCATTTTACTATCATATACAAGAAAAGGGCGCATACCCTACCAGATAATCCCTGTGATGTGTATCTGGGTTTCATCTATAAATTCTCCCAAGCTGCTAACTACACGTCAACACCTGTCTAACCTTCATTATAAAAAGGGACAAGAAGAAAGAATCGCTTAAAGATAAAAAGGCTTCCACTTTCAGGGAGGAAAAACAAAAGAGCGCGAACGCCAAAAGCCCAATAGCAAAGGAATGAAATTCATTACTGGTGGAGAGAGCGAGAGAGGCTTTTATCTAAAACGGAGGCCATTTATATCTCGTCTCCCTCTGAGCTCAGACCAGCGGGAGTCATTAAAACTCTCCAGTCAAAAAATAAAAGTGACACCCAGAGCTGATAAGGCAACTATACTGTGTTTTTACCTTTCTTTACGAGTTAATATATAGTTGAGGAAAAGGGTGGCCGACAGGCGTCTGAAGGTTTTCCACTTCCGAAGCATTCAAGGAAGTTTTTTCCAAGTTGTACAAGTCACTTAAATTAGTATAATCCCAAGCCAAGATTTTTACTCCGCTACTTTTCTAGTGATACTGACAACTCAGTAATTTTGTAACACTTACGAAGAAAACTTACTATATTTCCAGTAACTGTATAACGAAAGATTTTTTTTAACAAGTAAAAATTTAAAAATATAACTTCAAAAAATGGACATACGCGAGCTGGTCTTTCAAGTACCTACCAGACTACTCAGACTGCCATCTCTACCGTTTCCTTTCTTATCGCCTAATCGTTTATTAGATCTTGTTCAACAGACCGCAACAGTTCGAATGCTTGTTCATGTATCCGGGGAGTATCATTAACAATACATCACGCTCACGCAAACACCGACCAGGTCTGTTATCTCCCTGTGTTTCGATGCTCTATAAATCAAACTGACTACTGTTTCTGCTATTCTTTTTCCATCCAGATACACCGCAAGTTTTGCACTGTAAGCATTACTATAAGTTGTTTGCAGGGTCCCTTCGGCCCCTGGCTGCACCCACTTTTTAGCGTTCTTCCTTTACCTGAATTTCCATTTTGCTGTCCAACCTCTTCAACTCCCTCTCAAGCCCTGAGTGGCTGAAAGTGCCCCAGTGCTTGGCTATAACCAAATTTTCATAAATCAAATCAAATCCTGTCAGACACATTTTGAAGACAAATTCTTGTATAGGTTCAAGCAAGGAAGTCATTCTTTATTTCTCATTATATATTCCAACAAAAATTTGAATATGGAAATTTTGGTGCAGACTTACTGCACGGTCAGAAACCACAGGATGGGTCTGATTCGGTGGCGTTTCCGACAGTTGTTGAAGTGACTGGACTGACTCGCTGAAAGATTGGAGATTTTAAATGTTTTGTTATATTTGGATCAAAATACAAACAGATATAGACCTGTATATATGTTCATATCTTGGAGTAATTAGTGTGCAAAAGATTATGATTGCATCCTCAGAATTACTGGAGAACTTAATTTTTTTGGGGACAAGATATATGTCCCATTTAAAAAATGTTTGGACAAATTTACAAAAAGTTCCGTTACATTTTTTTTTTTAGTTTACTTCGTATGATTTTTCGTCATTATATAATTTTATAGTTTTTTCCACTAAACTTAGCCTACACTAGAACTCTGTTTTCTGATTTTCAATAAAGAAAAGATTAACAAGAAGTAAGAGGGCTATGCTGGTCTTTAGTCTATGCTTACGTTTATTACACCGCTTCGGAAGCTAAACTATAATTGAAAGGGGGAGAATTCGTCATGCCAACCTGTTCCACTAATAACCTATCGATTAGCGATGGTTAACCCTTACAAAACGCTTTTCTGCAGCTTGGCCCAGCGCACATTATGCCCAAGGCAGTATCTTGGATAACTAACTTGGATATAATCATAATTATGTGCCTGCGGTCGAAACTATGAATAGACACTGCATCTGCATGGTTACCTACTGCCAAGGACACTAAAGTAGTTGTTCGTAAAGAGAGAGAGAGAGAGAGAGAGAGAGAGAGAGAGAGAGAGAGAGAGAGAGAGAGAGAGAGGAGAAGTTAGAGAGAGGCTCGTCGAAGTTATAAAAGATAAAATTTTTATATTTGCTTTTGAAAATGTTTACTTCGATCCACAATTTGAAATCTAACTGCTATTGCAATGGGTTGTAGAAATACGCCAGAAATAGGTCACAATTACATAAGAATAGAAACTTTCCTCTAATTTGCTTTACAAACGATCTGATACTGAAAGAAAATTCAAAGAAAGCTCGCAGAAAATAACATATATGAACGTTAATAAAGCGCCTAGCCTTCTACCAGACTACCTTTGCTGCCCAGTCAAAGATCAATTTTTGCAGTTTCCGTTGTTTCTGCTGCTTTCTTTCTTTCTTGCTTGCAGTCCGCAACATGCAACTACACAAAGAGAAAAGATATGCAGCATTGTTCTCAGCAACAATGATACCCCCAAAACCCCACCCCTTAAAACCCAAACAAGCAACGACGTCTGTTCAAGGTTTGTATTTTACTCGCTTATTTTAAATCCTGTGCAATGACAGTCTTG
The DNA here is from genome assembly GCF_040412425.1 of Macrobrachium rosenbergii. Taxonomy (NCBI): domain Eukaryota; kingdom Metazoa; phylum Arthropoda; class Malacostraca; order Decapoda; family Palaemonidae; genus Macrobrachium; species Macrobrachium rosenbergii. The sequence continues at coordinate 67,744,000 of NC_089795.1, forward strand.
TTGCAAGGCCCAGACCATTGCATAAACACAGGACCTACACAATGAAGATTTATCAAGTGCACCGAGTCATTTACAAACACCAACAGCCGGTATTTGAATACAGAGATAAGAGGCAAAGAAATAATATGATAAAAAAAAAGTCTCATAAAAACAGTAGGATTGTCTTCAGATTCTCTGAGCCGTGGCGCATACAGAGTTAACATCAAGGAGAGATTATTGCAGTGGAACAAACAATGTGTTTGGGCTGGAAAGGATATAGGTAGAAGATATCTGGAGAGAGAGAGAGAGAGAGAGAGAGAGAGAGAGAGAGAGAGAGAGAGAAACTCTCCAACATCCATCCATACTAAAAATGGGGAAGAAAGGAGAAAAGATTAGCTGGCAAAACAATAGACGCCACCACATTCATCGTTCAGCCGAGAGCTGCATCATTGTGAATGGCGATGAGAGTTACGACAGCATTTTTATCAGACGGCGCCTTTGGCAAGCTCTGCTCTTATGTATTACCTGTTCCAGGAAAACTTCTGTTAAGCTTTGCCCTTTCATAATTCCACATCAAAATAAGCAAAAACTAAAAATAAAGTCCAAAAGTCGTAGGCAGCATTCTAAAATTGGTATCACAAGAGGGAGGAATGTGTCTAATAACTTTTCGTGTAGAGCTAGCCTAAATGTTATTAGCTCAGTCAATTCAGTATATTTCCAAAGCTGTATTCAATAAAAGAATATTATCGCTCGCCATCTTCCACTGCAAGACAAACTATATATTAAATATAATAATTTGCCTAATAAACTACGCTTGAAGTGCAGACACTGTAGCTCATTCTGTGCTGGGAAAATCTCTCAGTGCATGAGTTTTCCATGCTACTCTTGCTATTATCAAAATTATTGTCGAAAATGTTGCATAAAATTACAAAAAACAAGCGAATTTACATATAAACCCTAATAGAGGACCACGGTTCGTTAAGTATTCCAAGATAATATCGGTCTGTATGTTCTCAAGCCAAAGGGAAAAGTATATGTATTTTGATCCGCAGGCCGACGGAGCTTCGGGGTTCCAGCCTTGGTGGCTGTAGGTCTTCCATGCAAGATTTCATATTCCTGGCATTGTAATGTCATTTTTATTTTTTTTTTTTGTTTTTTTGTAGCAAAGGCAGTGCCATGCTTTTGATGCAGCTCTGCACTGGTGTTGTTTTTTCCAAAAGGATGTGCTTCGAGTCCTAGGCGCGGCAAATTTTCCCCATAATATTCTAAGTTATGATTGTTGCAAGTCATCTTCTTATTACGTGTGTAGACCCTGACCTGATTGAAATGGCCTAATGCAAATACAGATTACTATGAATGTTGGTAATTTTTTCAAAACCTCCGGCCTGTGGTTTAGGTGACATGCATCATAACTTAGGTTCACGTTCCTATGTACGCCATCACATGAGGTTTTACAGTGAACCAGCAATATGATCAGATCTTGTTTTGGGAGTGTAGTAAAGAAATTTCCTTTGAATCCTTAGACGTCAGGTTTTTCAATAGAAAAACACATAAGTTCTAAAATACGTTAGTTCCCAAGTAGTTTTTTTTTATAACATAATGGAGTATTTCACCATTTTTAAGCACAATGACGTGGACAGTTTGTCAAAAATTCACTATTATGGTGCATGGCTACTGTCATCTCCTTGTAAAAGTCCTTGAAATTGCATTCACAGAAACTCCGGGTAATATCTTGATCTGCCAAGGCTGTAGTGGCATTTCCTCTGAACTCTGAAGGCTTCAGGTTGAGAGATCGTTAAGTTCCCACAATTTGCATTTCCTGCTTGCATCGAAATCTCCCAACGGATTTTCAGATATCTTATATTCCTGAGATATCACATTATTCCATTAAATTTGGGACCGAGTGAGTATTCTGGCTCACCTGTGTAACGGTAATAAATGGACTCAGTGGCCAGAGTTTTACAAGTTCCTCCATTACACTACAAGTTCCTCGGTGCGCCACTTATCACTTCTCCATTAAGTCACAATTTCCTGGTACGCCATTTCTCCCACTGTGCAGAATCGAACTGAGTGTAAGTCAAGGTACAAAACGTCCTTTCCAAGTCGGTTCAGAAATGCAATCGCACTATCTTTGTAACGAATTACATCTACAAAAAACACTTGAACAGAATAGAATAGAATAGAATAGAATAGAATAGAATATAGAATCTAGGCCAAAGGCCAAGCGCTGGGACATTTGAGGTCATTCAGCGCTGAAACTGAAACTGACAGTTAGAAGGTTTGAAAGGTGTATGAAGAGGAAAACCTTCCAGTTGTACTATAAACTAGGGGCCAAAGGGACGCTGCAAAGAACTTAAGTAACGCCTACAGTGCACTTAATAAGGTGCACTGTCGGCACTACCTTCCTACGGGGACAAAAAACACTCGAACTCCTCGTATCACTTCATACATTCAGACCTGTCGGACGGCTGTTACGTGACGTCACATCCAATTATCATGGTGACATACGCTTTCGATATTAATATGCATGAATCCTTAACATCTATCAAAGTGCTCGATATCTGTGAAACCAGGACGCTTTTAAAATGAATGTCAAGACTCAGTGATCACGCACTTATCACGGCTGATGTGAGGGCATCCAAGAACAAAGAACTAATCCATTTTATGCTAAATTTCAAAGAGCGCTTCAGAAGGCGAATGAGACGCTTTCTCCCGCAGTGCATTAACGAATGCATATTAATGGAATACCTTTGCCTTTTATCGTACTTGAAGAAATGGCATAAACGTGACTTGATAAACAAAGAAGGAGAAGGGTGAAAATGTGAATCAAAGTTTCAACTCCGGTATCGAGATATAATATAAAAATAATAATGGCGAAATAAAAATCGCAGTTACGTGCTTTTAACATCATGAGCTCGCCTAAATCAGGTCTAGGATGGCAGCTAAGCAGGTTCTCTAAGACTCACGGCTGTATAGTGTTTTAATTAAGGTATTTTTATTATGCTAAAAGCACCCTAATGTGAATGTTTTTGATCTACTCAGTATTCAAGTTACTGTGACACATTTTTGCAATTACATTCTTTATAATTCTAAAGACGTCGATAACCTTCTGTAAGCGACCATAAAATGAAGGATAAATGATTTAACTTTTCAGTCTAGAAATATGTACCGTTACGGAATAAGGACGTTAAGCTGAGCTTTTAAACCTGAGGGGAAAAAAGAGAAGAGTAAAATTGTCTGTGATCTCCTTAAAAGCGTATAAGCACAACGACAAAGGGGCAGACGTCGACCTGAGCTTTTAATTTAGCTAATATTGTTTGTTAGCTAAGGACAGCTTTTAAGACGATGCTCCTCTCGTATACGGGGACGATGTCTCCACAATGACCCACCATTAGTGGTGTATTTTGACGTAGCTTGGGGAGAGAGAGAGAGAGAGAGAGAGAGAGAGAGAGAGAGAGAGAGAGAGAGAGAGAGAGAGAGAGAGAGATTGTATCCTGAGGGCTTGGCGATGACAATACTTCCGTTAGTAGGGCGCTTTTTACGCGTTTCGGGATGGCCTGCCTATGTCGAACCCCTCAGGTTGTCGCAACTCTTGACATAGATATCCTCTTAGAATATGCATTTACAGATCCACTTCGAGAGAGAGGTTTCTTTTAGGTATCATTTGAGCAGATTTTCCCCAGGGTTACGAAACCCCGCTCTATTTCTCGAAGAAAAAACAAATTTTCGTCATATCCCTGAAATCTTAAATATATGACGTCCAAGGCTAACTCGCTTTCTTGGTTATCCATCACTTATGAATGTTAATTTACGAGGCAACATATTGGATGCTTTACCCAGAAGGGTAAAAAAAAAAAAAAAAGAAACACCGAAGATAAATACAGATAAACAAGTTTTTCCATAGAAAAGCTTATTACCAAAAATTAACAATGGCCCGAAGGTCCCTCTCTATGTGGCTCTCTTTCACACTCGCCTCACCCCATCCCCCTCCCTCCCGTACATCAATTCTTCATTCTGAATCCCCTTCCCCTTCACCCAAGAATGGAGGCTATTGTTGGCTATTGGCGACTTGCTGTATCAATGGGAGGGAAAGTTTCTAACTATAGGCCCACAACTTCTCATCTCGGATACCTCTAAGCCTTTTCCTCGATAACAGAAGGTTCAAAGGGTGGCAGTGTGTTGTTGAACTTCGTGTTGTTTACCTCGATGTCTCCGTAACTTCCTCAACATGTGCAATGATCATTCTACTCGTCTTCACTCGTTCCATTTGCCACTAGATGTTGGTAGCCTTTTTTCTAAATAGTTCGTGGATTTCTGACATTTTTTTGTATGTTTGTCTGTTGTTAAGACTCATCCATGCGCACGACTAATTGATACGCGTATTTTTGCCCTGTTATGCAACCCGTATGATGGTGCTTCAGGTTTTCATCAGTGGATATTTATTTTGATGAAAATTCACCTATTACAACTAAAAAATGAATAATTTCTTCCTCACTGTGACATTGTTATTGACCACGGGCTGTATCCGTCAGGTGTGTGAGCCCTTCTGGAACTCAACTCCTCCCCGCATTCTTCGGTGACACCGTGACCATAAAACAAACAAACGTTCGCCCTGACAAATCATCAATCATCAATAATTAAAAATCGATAACATTAATTAGGTCTTTTGTCCCGCCGCTTTCTGTTGTAATTACTCTCCCGATCAAAAGCTTAAAGTTGATGTATTATACCGCAGTGACACGCAGGCCCTTTGCTGAATGATGATGATCGAAGAGACTCATTCTTTTATTCCTCCTTTATTTGGTGTCGCTAGATCTCCCGTCAGTCAAGTTTTGTTCAGGCCTCTGCTTTCAACTGTTATTCCTAACAGGCTGCTGTGTGTTGGTCTCCTTTCCTTCTTTATACTTCCATTTTTATGGATGTTCACTAACGTGTGTCCTGAAACTGAGACACTGGGTTGAAGCAAATCCCTCTCCTCTCCTTTTCTTGTCATCAGCAGGAAAAAGTTGCAGCAAAAAACTATAGCCCTTTTAATAAAGGCTACCAAAACGAAATATATCCCATCCATAGGACCTCACCCACTTACTCCATCCCATATACAAGGCTCAAGTCTTATTTAGTAAAGACTAAATAAGACTTGAGTTGTTCAAAACTCTTTTCATCCTAATTTAGGCAACTACTATTTAAATTTTCGTATTGGAAAAAACTGCAACACTCGCCAATATGGCTTAGAAATATATAGCAGGCTCAATAAATAAGCAAATGGAATAAACTTTTTTCATGATTCGATTAATGAATAAGTAAAAAAGTATTCAGTGAAATACACTGTTTTTCCTGATTGTGCATAAAAATGCACATTAAACTTGCTGCTTATATTCTGATAAATTTTTTTTCCTTCATTCAGTAAAGGGATTCGATCAGCCTTATACATTACCGTATAGAATATTGCGCCAATATGTGTGAAGCCTCGTTTCACGTTCCCCCTTTTGAAAGGTATTGCGTTGAATCAAAGACATCACTTGACTTACTATCTTTTAAGATAATTGTCTTCTTCCCGACAAAATGGCCTCCACAATGCAATATTATCGGCCACCGTTCTTTTCAGCTGGAGAGGCTTTCCTTCTGTAGGGGCCACGCAACACCTAACAGGGCCCTACATTCCACATCAGAAAAACGGCTGGAATGGTTAACTTTTTTTTTCTGTCGATTCTAAAACATTCGAACTTTTAGAAAACTGATCTCGAGGTTTCTCTTCGACCTTTTTCCCCCACTTGATTCCCTTCAGGCTTAGATGAGGTATGGGAGAGACGTTTTCCATCGTGTCGACATCCACCTAAAATGTAATTGACCCTCTAAGTAATTGGAGTTCATAAAACAGAATTTGGATCAGTCAAAACTGCACTCTATCATGAAGGGAAACAAAACATAAGATGATGAAGAAAAACACTCCATTACATCTACTGGTTCTTTAAATTCCAACATGGGCTCAATGGCAGTGAAGTTGCAAAATAAATTTCCTTTCACGGAAAGGTTCATCGGAATGGAAGACACACACACACACATACACACATTTATCTGAGTACCAACAAACTTTTCTGACCATCAGAAATTCACTGATAAAAGGTCAATTCTCTGCCGACTGTATCGTTGGAAGAAGTGTGCTTCGGCATGCGAGAGCATTCTACTGTTCCCGGACGAGGGGCTTCCCTGGTATGGAAGAGAGGCGCGGAATTTCATAAGCCACGTTCAGCATACCGAATGTTTACTGTAAGGATTGCAGAGAAGAATTTTACGCCCAAGTTGGTGATTCAAAGGACACAAATACAAGACAAAAGTTCAGAGTCCAAGCTATGTACAAAAGGCATCACGGTAGTAAGGAATAAGTTGCTTCTGGTTACAATATTGTAAGAGTATTTACAAACTTCAATTGTTGAATCATTAACGTCTAACTTAAAGAAAACTTTACGATAGGCTGATTGACTGAGTTGTATCAAACTGAAGAACAACGGTAATCCATAAACACTATAAAAATTAATCTTGATAAAGAATTTCATCACGTCCAATGCCTAAATTAATGCAGAAATTGGAATTTAAAAGGGAAAATAATGATAGTTCCGAATAATGCTCACGTCACTGCATGGCTCCATTACTGCAAACTAAGCAAACGGGAACACAAGTTACATAGATTTCTACTTTGCAATATTCTGCCTTTACATCCTTTTTCCAAAGACATGAATATTTCTATCACTTTCCACATCTTACTTTATTTCACGTATATTCACCATTCTTTACAGACTCATTCCTTAAACATCACGGCGATATTATCACAACAAAAATTATTAAAGTATATTGCGGGTTTTTATAAGCCAATTTTCATAACCGAAGTAACCTTAAAATTGCAAAAGACATGTCTGCCCCGGCATTTCAGCAAAAATAGACCTGTGACCTTGAAATCTGTGTCAGGGACACTGATAATGAGGTCAAAGGGTCAAGTCGATATGTGGAATACGTGTAGGGTTTCTGTAATGTTGGAGATGCTGGTAAATTTTGGCCCAAATCCTCCTTGACTTTATAAATGTACAATATTCTTTATTATTTTGTGTCTCCTTTAGATGCTATTTAATTACAGTACTATCAGGAACGTACGCTCAAGGTCATGGAAGTGTTCTACTCTACTCTTTTGTTACGTAGCTCTCCCTCAATTCGTTCGTGGTAACGAAATTTGATTAAGGTCACTGTTCACCCAGATCTGTAAGTCTGTCTCTGTCTAATATGATAATCCAAGATTTTTGTTTGTCTATTTATTTATTTTTATATCTGCCCAACTACAATATTTCCCAACCACAATATTTCTTATTAGGTTATTATTGAATTTCAGTTATATTTTGGGGATTAGTAGGCTATAACAGATTTTGAGATAGACTTTTATGTCATCCTATCAGGATTCCCACACGATTCCAAAAAGTTACAGATGAATTTCAGTAAAATTTTGTGGAAGGTGGCTTATGAGTCAAAGACGAAAAGATCGAACATTCAGATTTTTCTGGGTCCCACATAATTTTCTATTTATCATACTGTTCGGCAATCTAGAATATACTTCATAAAGTAAATTCTGTTTGGCAATCTAGAATATACATCATGAAATAACAACTGGGCTTTAATGAAATTTTGTGAAGAAGTGGGCTATGGACCGGGAAAAAGATTATCAAAATTTGAGATGAATTCGAATCCATGTTTATTCTTTGTTTGCTGATCTCTCTATCTGCATGATATCTAACGTTGGTATTCATAAATTTCTACGATATCTTGTAGAACTGGGCTATGGATCGATGCTTGGTTGGTTGGGTTATGACTTGAGTTGGACACAAGGTAGAGAGGTCATTATTTTCGAATATTCTTATGTGTTTGTTATCTTATGTTATCATGATGAATTTGCGAACAGTAGTTCTACCTTAAAACAGTCTTCTAGATGCGGAAAATACTGATACAACACAATTGTGACAGTGATCTTTAGTCAAAAAACAAGAATGTAATTCACATCAATGAACTTCTCTTCATTTGATGAAGCTTTTTTTTTTCCATCGTAACGTTACTTTTAAAAAAATGCCAATCAGCCCTCCAACGAAATGTTCAGGATTATAAGGACACGATTCAGTACCTCAATGTAGGTGAATAGCCGTTTAAATTCTTTATCGTCCTCGTATGGTTTCCCACAGCTCTTCTTGAAAAGGCTTCTAATTAGCATATCTATGAAAAAAGGACGTTTGCATTAGAGATTAGGCTCCTTGAACTATTGCTAAGAGCAGAGTCATGGACACTTCGGAGGATGCGTCATTGTGAAAAGGAGTTTTTGAAGGTCATCTCGAGTGTTTACCATAGATCCTCTTTGGCTTTTTCTTCTTCTTTTTCTTTTTTTTTTTTTGTAACGACATTCCTTCGTTCGTCTGCAGCAAGGAGAGGGGAGGGAGGTGGGGATTAAATGCGGACTTTTTTTTGGTTACTACTTGCTACTTTTTATCACGGATGCCATAATTATTTTATTAATTTTCTACTCGACCTTTTGTAGTCATGCCTCGTGGTATTAAATACTTGACGCTAACAATTAGCCAGATTTAAATTTATGTACAAGAGGACTTCGGTATTGTTAAGTATCATTAAGCGTTTGCCATAAGCCTTTCATGCCCTATTCATTTCGAGGTCTCCATTTGTCATTACTTGTTTAGTACTGAAAGAGAAAATAAGTTCATGACGTTTTAGGCTAACACTTTTCAACAGGTTTAACAGTAGCAAAAAAAAAAAATCAAATTGCATAGCAAAGCATACTGGTTTATTTATTTACTTATAAATCCTTTCCAGCACTTACTGATATCTCTCTTCAACTAATAAAGCTTTTATACCACATTATCGAATAATATCATCCAAAATATTTCCTCTACAATACCTTCCCGTGTCAGCCACATTTATTTGTTCTTCCATTATTATTCATACCAACCTTTCATCATTTCATCTCTCCTTTCTCTTGCAAACATTCATTTTCAGCTTTGGTTCTTCACAACCACAGTCAGACTCTTCCGTCCTTATCTATAAATTATTTTCACAACTGCAGAATAACAATTCGGATTTCTATTCCCAATCAGCCTTCTCCCACAAAAACGCACTTGCGTTGTCTGCTTAAATCCCCAACTCCGATCATCACTTCATCTAACACTATATACTACGTATACGTCTGCTTACATATGCATAAAATGATTTTATACGTGTAACTAGAAAATAAATATTTACTATCAGAGACGTAAAGGTTACCGCCGACCGAATCCGAATCGCTCACTCATTTCCCCTCGGCCGTGTAAACATTGTTAACATTCACAAACTACTAATAAAATGAACTCGGTGTGTTTGACAACTGTATGTTGATCCTTCGAGGCCCACGGAATGTCTCAAAAGAGCCGAAGCATAACCGTCTGCAACTGATAAGACTATGATTGTTCAAGACTTACAACGGCTTACCTATCTAGACTTTCGTTTACAATGTCCTTGGCAGAAGAGAAAACACAGGAGAGAGAGAGAGAGAGAGAGAGAGAGAGAGAGAGAGAGAGAGAGAGAGAGCCTCGTTACTGAAATAAGTTAGTGAACATTAATGCACCGTGATCCGAGTGCTGTTGTTAATTTAAGCCATTCTTCTTCTCACAGGCATGCTTTCCCCATCATTGGTTTGCTAAACACTGTTCATCTTAACTGAGAAGCTTTTTTTTATATGTATATATTTACTTTACTACTATATATGTGCCTCAATATTGAGGTGATCTTGCTTCTGCACCGTACTTTATCACAAACAGTATGTTCCTCTATATTTTGTTTGATTTATGATAATCAAAATTATGGCCCATTACCTATAGGCTATCTGCTACACATAAAAAAAGTATACAGTTATATATTTCATTTATGTAATAAGACTCATTCAGGTGTAACACTAAAAGAGAGGACGCAGGATTACCGAACTTGACAGGTCTTTTACCAAGTCATATCCGTGGTATTAATGCAAAAAAGTACACGTAAAACGATGACTATCATTTCCTCAAGACCTTTTGAGGGATGCGTTTGTTCTCGCCGCCGGCTCAGTAAATAGGTCATTTTAAAAGACGCATCTTGAGAACCAACGCAACTAGAAATTCAGATTCTTTGGGAGACTGCCTCGCACAAGGCTTGAGGTCAAACACTTTAAAAAACGGAACTACCAGAAGTACGAAGTGTTGTGTTGTTGCGTCGTGCCGATAGTTTAAGAATTAACACAACCAAGAGCTTCCACATTCGAGGGGAATCTTTTTTTGCCTCATGTCCAGACCAATAACGTATTTTTTATGTTACAGTCGCACGGCGCTTTGCCTAGATGACTTATATCTTGTCTATTCCATATGAACAGACACAGAATCCATCACATGATGATGAAGCCGAATACAGAAAATCTCAGTTTTGCATGGTTCCTCTTCAGTATCAAAATTAGGGGCGAACAATTTTCAAACTTAAAAGATTTATCACGCCAAAAATCCCATATTATGGGAATTTTCAAAACCAACACTGAAAGTACACCATGGCATACCAGGATCGCAATACATTTCATTCTGATCAACATCCTGCGTCTTGAAATCTACACTATCCATCATTACTGTTTCAGAGCCTACTGCCTACTGATCTTACCAGAACAGTCAATGGCGTCGCGGTGGTATATCAGTACCCAAGGCTCAATAAATACATTACTTAGGAACTACAAAAACATGATATCTGGGTCTTCATGACGAATCTACGGATTTTAATGACCATTTCTTATAAGTGCGGGTGTAGTTTCTTTATAGTTAGGAAGGACAGATAGACAAATCATAAAATCCAATACGGAAAAAATTAAAGTAGAGTTAAACCGAAAAAGTGTCTCCATGAATCAAATCTCAAAGTCCAGAAAGTATGCTTGTCTATTACGTAAGGCAGGTTCACGATGAAGATTAACAAATTTCCTGGCACCTGTGCCCTAACAGTAGCGGCGTCGACGAAAGAGTTCTTTTACCAATGAAGACACCTCATTTTTTTTTGTCACAAAAGGGTTTATGCCGTTGCTAAATCTGTTGCTAATAGCGGCACTTCGCAGACAGTGTCGTGACATGCCAAGTATGGCGGATGTGTAAACTGAAAAGGGCTGACAGGGGTGACAAGGAATACAAGGAGCCAGGTGTGGTGCGGGGTATATGTCACTACCACTCACCCGTTACACAAACACTTTGTTCTTTCCACAAAATCCTGGGGAGATTATATTTCGGGATTACAGAGAGAGAGAGAGAGAGAGAGAGAGAGAGAGAGAGAGAGGAAATACCAAATTAATCGTTGAATGTCTTTCGCGATTTTTAACTCTGAATTTGCTATCCACAATCCTGGTTTCTCTTCTGAGACCATTTTATCTTGATGTATTCATTCTTTTTTCTTTCACTTAATATAATTTTAAAACATCGGCTAAATTCTACCGAAAAGAAATCAAAAGGAGGACTTCATAAAGAACCACGTCGTACGTGAGTCCTGAATTTCTTAAAATAAGAAACCAAAAGTAGGAGTTCACATTTTAAGCCAAATTTTCTGTGTTCAATACTACGCCACCGGCAATCTAAGAATGATTTGCAATTATTAGGTCTAGCTCAAAACCATATATCTTGTGATTCCTGGCTACTAATGTAAGTGTTAATATCCTCTAAAAATGTAAGTACATCTCTGAAAAAATCGTCACGCCAGGCTAGGTTATTTTGAGTTCTTAGGTGGCCTTGCCCGTACTAGAATTTGGGAGCTATCTGAGAATGCTGAGGAACTGAAGAGTTACTAAGAACAAGGCAAAACTTCGTCATACAAGACCCATGAGTTTCAAGATTAGCCTGCGAATATGCAGCAATAACTGAGAATCGTGAAACGTCTTACTTGCAAACCTTTGGGTCTAAAGAGGAGATTATACCAAAAGTAATAAAATTTTTGTATATTTCTGGTATAAGTGTTTGCATTCAGAAGCGCCTGTTAACTGAAGGACCCGCATCAGCCTCTCCCAATGCATTGAGAGAAATTTTTGCCATGCAATCAAGTGGTTCAGAATGGGAAATGCAAAAACAGTTTTCATTTACCTTAATGGGGACCATATTTTCCATGAACAAAAAGACATTACACAAACGGCATCACGCATATGAATAAATGATAACAATTAATTGTTGCGTAAGTTGAACTAGCGTGACCACGACCCTTGTTCTAATATGATGTCTGTCTGTCTTTTACACATACTTTATAAGAATATATATTAACTTAATCGAATATAAGAAATAAATAGAAAATGAAAAGTAATATATGTATATATATATATATATATATATATATATATATATATATATATATATATATATATATATATTATTTACATATATACATACATATATATATATACATGTATGAATGATGTATATGTTATACATATATATATTGTATATATATATTAATATATATATGTATGTATATATATTGTATATATACATATATATATATATATATATATATATATATATATATATATATATATATATATATATATATATAAGATATACATGAGTCCAAATTATACCTTGTCTGTCTAAATCGCCTTAATAAAAATTGATTACTCGTAAATGGCTAAAACTTTGGCCAGCACCATTGAAAGTCCCTTGTTACCATGTACACTTCGTTACTTGAGTAACGAAGAGGGCCTGGTTCAGAGGGGCAAGGAAACAACAGGTGGGCGCAGATGGAGGCGGAAACTCGATAGGAGAAACAAGTTACGGTTTTTCTTGAGTAATTCAGTCCTTCGTTTACTCCTCTTTGTCATTACTTTGCGTACTTTCCGAATCATCAGTTATTTACATCTGCGAAAGCGAAATGCTTGTGCAGAAATATCTGGGCTTCATTTGTGCAAGAAAAAAAAGAATATATATATTATGTATTTATGTATGTACGTATGTATGTATAACACATATATTTATATAAATAAATATATATGTATGTATATGTAATATATACATATATATATATATATATATATATATATATATATATATTTATATATATATATATATATAATATATATATATATATATATATATATATATATATATATATATATATATATATATATATATATATATATATATATATATACGTAATATATAACACATATTTATATATATACATATATACATACATACATATATATATATATATATATATATATATATATATATATATATATATATATATATATATATATATATATAAAATGACATTAGTTATCTTGCATTTCTATTTATTTTCATATTCGATAAATAAAATAACATTTAAAGACAAAATGTCAATAACGAATGAAAATTCGCCTGTTGTAACCTTAACGTTTGCAGGCCGCGTGTTATAATGACTAACACATAGCAAATATTGGAACCTTTCAATAAACATTCAAGTCTTTAACCAAAGGAATTTACGATCAAATTTCTTCTTTATTTCGAAAAAGCTGACAACGACTAGGCAATAGACTTTCAGAGACGCAAGTGCAAAATTTTAGTATATAAACCGTTTTCACGGAGGCCACTTTTTTTCGTCAAAAAGAAAGACATTCGTCTTCCGTTCTGCACTTCAGAGTATCATATGTACTGATGGCACGAAGTTCGTTCGCTCTTCTTCGTGCTTCCAAGGAGGAGCGGTCAGGCCTTAAGGGCTTCTAGCATTAATATTTATAAGTATCTCCTGAGCCTCTGGCTTTTCGGTAATTTTTAGGCCTCGTTCTCTCTCAGGATGAGAAAGCCTTCCCCTAACATTCATATTCCCTTTCCAATTATGATCAAAAAGAATACCCTTTTATTTCGCTCCTCTCTTTGCAGAGATTACTTAGCCTAATAAAGAAGAGCCGTGTGACTGGCAGAGGTCGTGCTGGCAGCCGTGTTCGGGCGTAATGAGTTTGTCAGGTTGTTTTATGGGCGGTCAAAGAAAGCTAGTTAGCACATCGCTCCACCGAACCCAAACTAGATGAGTGTTTTCGGTAGAGCATCCCTTGGCCATCCTCAGTTCTGGACCCTAATATAGAGGTTGACTTGCGTACCAAGGTTGCATAAAAAAAAAGGACATATGGCTTTGTCCTTTCAGACATATTCGACAGCACACGCTCTTTTTATCTTTGAACAACAGCTGCGAACTTTACGGCAGACTCAAAGTTTTTACCCTTCTCTATCCACAGAAACCTTATTTTGCTTTACTTACAGTCTTCATCCTTCGGCAATTTTACTTTATCTTTAATTTTTCGTGCCTTCTTCCTTCGCCATGTAACGTCTGTCATCCTTATCTCGATAAGCTCTCCTCTCTTTTGCCACTGCGCTTTATATTTTCCTTTTGTTTTATGGAACCTTACTTTGCTTTCTTCTCTACAATAACTTTTCTCCGGCAGTTATAATTCATCTTCACTTCCTCTTTCATGCCTTCGTTCTTCTGGTGTCTTTCCCCATATCTCCCACATCTCAACACGAGTGACCTCTCATGTGGCCCACGGGTAGATCGGGGCTGACGCCAGGTGCAGTGGGTGTAGAATAGCAATGTATTGTTTTTCACGCCATCTCGGTAATTCCTCCGACACCGTTAACGTAATGTTTCTATTTCCCATTAACACGTCTGTATTGTCCCAAGCCTTCCCAAGGCATCTACAGAAAACAGATGCCTGTCTGTGTGTGCAAAAAGCAACCGTTCTCCAGCTGATGGGAACCATAAGGGAAAGAAGTGAGCACGCACTCTCACGCCGCCAGCTGGATAAGACGAAGGGCACAAAGTAGGGCTTTTATGGAAGGTCAAGTTTCAGTGGTGTTGCGTTGTTGCCGGTATTTCCTCCGTAAAAAGAGAAAGGGAGGAAGGCTTCACCTAAATACTCCCTAGTTACCAGTCCAAATTACATAAAACGTGCATCAGTATAGACCGATACCTACAAGATTAGTGTATCTCCTTATTTTTTCAAAACTCAAAAGCGCTGTAGCAACAGCCACAGCGATAATAACATCATAAAGAATTCTGACTAATACTGAGGGGGCTGATTACAATAATTAGTGACTGAGCTCTTAGCCAACGATGGATTTAAATGTCATCATCATCTGAACGCTGTCATCCCTAAAAACCCAACTCTTTGAAGCAACGGCGTCACACATTAACTAGCACTGAAATAAATTAAACATATTCAAAGATTACAAAGTGATCCTAACATTAATATTATCATCGTTCTCTCTTTTACTGGTGTTGGCGTTACCACTGGGCTGCCTTGTTAGTAAAAGGTTATGAGGACGTTACTTAACAACTGTAAAAATAATTCAACAACAAATGACTGCAATGAACTGAATGTCAAAAAAAAAAAAAAACTTGAGACGATTCTAATCTTAAGAATCTCTTGTGAATGGTTTCAACCCAGCGGGGTGAGGGTTACCTCGTCGAGGCCCTCCAGCTTTGATAGTATACATTATGACGGTGCAATGAACACTCGCGTCTCGTTTTTCTCTCTTCTATTTTCCTCTCTCTTCACCCTGGCTATACCCCACAAAAGTCTTCTAACAAATAAGTTCCTTAGTAATTGCTTAGGTCAACAGAGGCACATTGGATTTCTAGCGAACGCGCCAATCGAGAGAGAGAGAGAGAGAGAGAGAGAGAGAGAGAGAGAGAGAGAGAGAGAGAGAGAGATGGTACACAAAATTAATCAGATCCCAAATGCTTAGGGGTAGAGCAGTTGCAATTTTTCATTTCATACCGCCAGCCCGGGAATGCACTACCCAGAAGGCCAGCGGGCCGATGCATCAGCGTCTCAGACAAAAAGATGACCAAAGAAGGGTGGGGTAGAGAGAGCTGATGGTTGTTGGGGGGTGGGGTGAGGGAAGGAGGGAATACCTTACACACTTCAAACTACTGCTGCTGGAATGCTGAGAGGGGATGGAAGGTAATGCTAATGATCCCGACCTTTTGAGATGGATCGATGTAAGTTGATGAGCTTCTGCTTCTGCTACCGCGTTTTCTCCTCACCTTTTGCTTACTTAAGAGAATAAGGCAGAAGAAGGGATTTGTTTCCTTTTAAGGAAACGTTCGATTTTACTTCGTTTTCCTGATAAGCGAACGGCAAACTATTACTTATGCTTTAGTTTACATGACTGAATTGTGTATCACGATATTTGATGGTTTGTCATTGAGAGTTCTTTAGTGTTTATACGCTTGAATACATACTGAATATACGCATATATTTATGCACGTATCTAAATAAATAAATGTAAAAGGCACTCTATATAAAGATTGAGTCATAAGTCTATTGTTGGTTGTAAGATTGAGACCAAGTCCGAATATCTCAGACCATTTCGAACTAACTGGCCGCCTGGAGTGGAGAGTTTTCGTGGATGCCAGTTCATCGGGTGCAAAAGCAATTAACTTGTCTGTTTTCCACTTTGTGATGCTGAGTGACTGGCATCATAATATAGAAAGTATTTAAGATTACTAAACATAAATTGCGAAATTTATAAGGTTTTCAATTAAATGAGCCTCATGTCCTATTCAAAGAACAAATTATACGCAGGCAAAACACACATCCAAAAGGGCAGTTACCCACTGATCCGAAGAATACGATAGACATCGCAGCTGTGAGCAAAGAGATCACCGTCACGAACTCAAATAACACATTTATCATCTTTATCTATGTATATATCTGTCTATCTATATATATATATATGTAAGTATATATATATATTATATAATTTACATCTTTTCACAATAGGGAACACAGAAACTACTGTTCTTAAACATCTACACACACACACAATATACATATGCATGTACTGTATATATATGTATATACATACACATATATATATATATATATATATATATATATATATATATATATATATATATATAACTCAAAAAACACAAATTCAGTGTGTAAATAGTTGTTACTTCATACTGGACCTCAGTGATACGGAAGATTCAGAAAAGGAGATTCTGTATTTCCAAGTTTTCAAAGGCCAGCTGCCTTCATCTTGAAGGAACGAAACAATTTTTTTGGGTCCTTGAAGATCGAGGCAGACAGGCCTCTGAGAACTTGGAAACACAGAATTGTCTTTTCTGAACCTCCCCTATCATTGAAGTACACTATGGAAGCAATTTATATATATATATATATATATATATATATATATATATATATATATATATTATATATATATTATATATGTATGTATATATATACATATATATATGCAGTATGTATGTATGTATGTATGTATGTATGTATGTATGTACAAGTGCGTGTGTGTGTGGTTGGTACGTTAATTCATGTACCCGCAGCTTTTATTTCCAATTTTTAAATGTATCTTTGACCAGAAGAACATGCCAAGGCAAAATAGAATATTCATACACACAAGAGAGAATATTTATAAAAACAAAAAGATATTAAATAAAGCTTCAAGTTGCGTAATTAAAGGAAAAAAGTTTCTATCATTACAATGTCATTTTGAAAACAGGCTTCAAAAAATCTTGGCAAAAATTTTTTGCTATTGTTTTTTATCTACTTTTCCTTGCGTTTTAGTTTTCAGTGAAACTGTCCATGAAATCGCATGGGATTGGGCAGGTGGATCCCAACTTCGCTGAATGTTGTCCTTGTAGTTTATTAATTACTGAAGCATATGGTAGTCGTAGAGACAGGGTAGATTCATCTGAAAATACCTTTATATATATGTATATATGCATATATATATATATTATATATATGTATGTATATATATATACAGTATACATTATATATATATATATATATATATATATATATATATATATATATATATATAAACTAATCACGAAAATATGGAATGATGAATATATAAGATAAAAATCCAAAAGAATGGAAACATTGAGTGCAGAGGCCTTTCGACGATAGGTCCTTTACTTAGCAGACATAATTCATAAGTGAGTCTGCAAGTAAAGGACCTAGCGTCGAAAGGCCTCGCAGCACTCCAGTGTTTCCGTTTCCTTCGTGGATTTTATTTTTTATATATATATATATATATATATATATATATATATATATATATATATATATATATATATATATATATATATATATATATATGCAGGAGTCACAAATCAGTGGGGAGGGGAAAATAACTCACCACTGATCAGGCATTGAAACAAGAAGTACCGGTTCGTGAACTCCTCCCAATCAAGACAGGCAAGACCCGCATCGTGATCACGGAAAGGTGCTCAAACCCCAAGAAAAGAGAAAAAATTAAAACTACACTAATGGGAGAGATGGGGAGATACTAGCGACCAGTTCTTGAAGAAATCTTAAAGGAAAAGAAGCTAGGAAGCAAATAATAAGAATACGTTTCATATTAGGGTTGTTACTTGTCATTTGAGATTCGACTTTGTTACAAAAAATAAGGAATCACTTAGGATTTGGAAACAACGTTCTAAGGTGTCATTTTAGGATAACTTATCTGTCATGCATAGTACAAGTACCTGGGTCTGAATTCGCTGTACGATCGGGTTACAAATCATTCAAATCATTCAGCCAATCGTACATAAATATAGTGTTCTAAAGATATCAGTCCAGCATAAGGGAAGTGAGAGCTTAAAGAAACTGTATATTCGAGTATGAAGCAGATGTCCGAGAAGAGAAGCAGCGAGGCGGAAATGTTACTCAGACTTGTAAAACCCCCACCAGTGCAGGCGTTCCTAATCTATGTATGGATAGCAATATGCACACGTTTATGTATGTCTTTCAATGCCATGTAGGCGTAAATATCCAAAACTTGAGTTATGTGGTCAATGAAAATGATAATTTGGATGATGGAAGTGTACAACAAATCCCGGTAACAAGTAAATTTTTGTTTATCTTTACTTGATTTGATATAAAATTTTTTCTGTTCTTTTTATTTTTATAATTGTAGTGATATCTTATTTTCTTCTTAATAATTACGCATCAACATAAAAATTTGTACGCATCAACAATAAAATAATAATATGATGCATTATGAAGAAATGTGTGGTCGTGTTTGGATGAGGAAGTGTACAACAAATCCCGGTAACCTTAACTGATATAAAATCTAAAAGCCCTTATTTTAATTGTAGTAATACGGCATAATTAGACTGATAAGAAATCTTCTCTCTCTCTCTCTCTCTCTCTCTCTCTCTCTCTCTCTCTCTCTCCAAAACTGCCTGAGTCTTATAACATAAAAGTTTCCTTGTGAAGACTAATGTTTTAGGCCTGGCCGTTGTGGTTAGGCCTAGAAATTGATGTGTGTACAATCGGCGAGGCCATCAACGGGGCCATTCGATCTCGGCCAAAATCTGGTAATTGCAGAGCACAGCCGCCAAGATCAAAGGCAATAAATACTTTGTCAGTGACTGATTTACATTTACACAGTTATCTGGAAAGATTTCGTACGTTCCTTGAAATAAATATGCAACACTAATAACGAACAGACATTAACAGACATCCACGCAACACTTTACGTTAATCAGATAGCCAAAGAAATTTCGAGAACTATTTTTAAATTTACTCGTGAAGTGGAGTACTGTTAGCACAAAGGACACTGCTAACTTGACGTGCTTCTCAGCAGGAGTTATTCTGAGTTATTAGAAAACAAGAGGAGGATTTTTATGTGATCATAATTTAACAACCAGGGAGAGATTTCTCTGGAGGCAGAAAATCTCAATGTAGATAACTACAGCCATTGTGGAATCTACCCAATAGCATTCAATGAAAGATTGTTTTGCAACCTATATTAAAGCCAGCATGTAGTAATTAATGATGCGCATGTATGCAATATATATATATATATATATATATATATATATATATATATATGTATATAATATAAATATATAAATATATTCATCTGTATATATGTATATATAATTACCTTAATTTTTTTTTTATAAAACTTAAAGCAAACAAAAAACAATTAAAAGAACTGTGCAGCTTTTATCCCCACTACTAATCGACAGCCATCAGTAACTAATGATTAAAGAAGGCCATGATTAATGTATCTGGGACGTCAGTCATGCAGCAACTCCTTCAACATCGGTATGTTAAGATCCTCATGAGCTTAAACTGTAATCACGAAATGTAATTTTAGCCTTTCATGAGGCTGCTCTACTTTCTTTTACGATGTCACGGGTTTGTTGTACAATTTGGATTTTTCCTTTTAGTAATTCATAAGTGAGACTAAAGCCAATTGTTTATAATTTTTCTTAAGCTAATATTCCTATTCTCTGTGGTACTACTACTACTACTACTACTACTAAAAAGTTAAGTATACCTTAGTTTAACCAGACCACTGAGCTGATTAACAGCTCTCCTAGGGCTGGCCCGAAGGATTAGACTTATTTCACGTGGCTACGAACCAGTTGGTTACCCAGCAACGTGGGACCTACAGCTTATTGTGGAATCCGAACACATTATAGCGAGAAATGAATTTCTGTCACCAGAAATAAATTCTCTAATTCTTCATTGGCCGGAGATTCGAACGCGGGCCCTGCAGAGTGCTAGCCGAGAACGGTACCGACCAGTCCAACGGAGAACTACTATTACTACTACTACTGCTACTACTACGACTACTACTACTACGTCAGCATGAGCAAGCTCTTATATGACGTGCACTTAAACAAACACAGACAGGTCGCTAATAGTTCAGTCAGATGTCCTTCGTTTATTTCAACATCCATATCGAGGATAATTTAGCAGAACAAACAAGATCTATGCCCATTAGGCGTTCTGGAGCCGTCCGTGTTTTGACTTTGATACATGAACCGTTCACGAAATACTAAAGGGAATTACAGTGACATTTAGGTCCAGCATTAGCGTACGGTGTACTTAAAGGTTATATCCCACGATGCGACAGTATCTATTTTCCAAAAGGTCTCCTCCGGTCGATTTTCTACGGTTCTCTCCAAAAAAAAAAATTCTTCGGTCATGAATGTTTCTCTTTTGTACGCCCTTCTTGCTTACGCTGATATTTATATCTAATCTGCTTAACCCTTTACTAAGAGAAAAACCAGCTAACTGTGCAAAATTCACAAAGCCATTTTGAGCATCAGTATTTACATACCAACTTAATACACACACAGAGAGTCGCAACATCCACAGGCGAACGTGTGACGAGCGTCAGTTTGAAACCGAACACCTTTGTTTACTCATCAAACAGATATGCAATAAAGCACGAATTAGGTCCAGCTGACAGGCGGCTAATATAAACAAAATTTTTAATAACCGCGAGATACGAGTAGAGACGAATGGCCAGGGACGGCCGAGGATGGGTGAACCAGTAGGCTATCTGCAATAGTTGGCACAGAGTGAGTTGTGTCATCACTCCCTTGACAGCGTGAAGAGGTGACCAGATACCCGATGGGTTTTCTCACTTGTGTCTTTCTTGTTCGCTTCCTTATTCTCGTCGCATATTTTCTTATTAGCATTATCCGACAGGGCAAAATCTTGTTCGTCCTCCACCGCAAACTCTCTCCATCCTTGTGAATCTTAGTCGTGACCTTCATTTTGCTATTTATTCTCATTATCTTTTGGTTTTTACTAACCTTCATTTTGCTCTTTATTCCCATTATCCTTTGGTTTTTGTGACCTTCATTTTGCTATTTATTCTCATTATCCTTTGGTTTTTACTAACTTCATTTATTTCCAACCATTTGTCCATCTACAAAACTAACAACAAATGATTTGTAAAAAGTTACATTTTCCCTTCGCCACGTAACATCAGCATACGCTCCTTGACATTACTTTCACGTAACTTTTCTCATTTTCAGTGATTCGTTTTCTCCTCGTCGTTACGAAGTCATTCATTCGAGTCGAGGTGATATTTTCGGTAAGTTTAGCTTTGGTTTAATGTCGCCACTTCCTCTACAAATTGTTCTGACCTTTCGGTTGTCGACAGTTGCTTTCACCTTAAAACTTCTTTGTTTTACAAATCAGCATTTTGCTCTCTCTCTCTCTCTCTCTCTCTCTCTCTCTTATCTCTCATTATACGTTGTTGATTTTACAAAATTTCCGTTACAGAGTCGAAAATTTTGTTGTATTTCAGTATTACAATACACCGCCTGTTTACTTTATATAAGAACTTTGATAATGAATATTGCCAATGTGAAAAATTTTGATAAAAATAAAAAATTTGGACCTATGGTACCAAAGAATGAGTAAATAAAAATGTATGTAATAACCATTTTTAATGGAATAAAGAATTTTGACTTTGACTTTGATTCTCTCTCTCTCTTTCTCTACCTATGTATCACCTCTTTTTTTGCGTCATCACTGCATATCCTTTGTTAATAACGATTTTCTCTCCTTTTATAGTCTTCATCGCTTCCAAGGCCTTCTCTTATCTTTCACTTGTGATCTAGCTGACACCATCAGATCTTCCTGTGGCCAGTCCTCCTCAGCAGTTATTCCTTCCCAACTTTTGCTGCATTTGTTGATCCCTCTTCCTTTTATTCGCTCTGTTATGTTTTGATAGCTTGTTTTATCTTGAATATTCTACGGGGAACGGGGAAGTAAACATATTACAAAGTTAGGAAACCACTCAGCCGAAAGAAATAAATTGCGTAGAATTAAAATTCATAGTAGCATGAGTCCATGTGAGGCAACGCCAGTTAGTGTATGGGCACATCTATTTAAAGATAAGTTCTAGCAGAGAGCTTTCGGGACTTCTGTCTGATTAGATTCTGAGCCACTCTGTAGATGTTATTTTAAAATATATGTACCCATACATAACTGTGGATTTGTACCTCCACATAAGACTCATGCTACTATGAGATTTTTTTTTTAATTCTACGCAATTTAAAAATTTCTTTTCGACAAAGTGGGATTTCCTTCTTTTGCGCCAATAATGATTTACTTCCCGTTCCCGTAACATTTTAAGTGACTCCATTAATCGATGCTGCTGCAGGAGTAGTTTCCATGAAATATGGATAGTCATTCAGAAGAAACTAACCGCTACTATTAAGCTGGCCTTATGCCCGCACGGGCTCTTGCTCATAGAGCAGCCCGTAATACTGCTGCTAATACTACTGATGCCACAACGTCATGTTGTATGGTTAGATGAGTATATTCGCCCCTTTATAACTTTTTAGTGTGTTATGTTTTACAAATGATCAGACATATTTTTTTAAAGCAAGAGTGGAATTTGCCATTGATATGTAACAGGATCTTATAACAAGAATTTATTATTATTTGAATATTTCCTAACTCTGATGTTTTGTATAAAAACTAAATATATTGTATAGTCCAATACGTATAAAAATGTTAGGGACACCTACCTCAGAGAGCTTATAGTGATTTATGCCTCTTTTTACATCATTAAGTTGTTCATGTGACGTATATGTCACGTTACAGTGGAGTATGTTAGCATACATTATATAAAGAAACGGTAACGTCCTTCAAAGCTACAATTGATAGTGGTAAGCTTTCTTTCTTCTCAACTAGGGTATCATGGGTACGTACAGTACACGCCACATTTGTCACTGTCTCTCAGACATACAACGATCTGTCTATAATTATTTGTCATGAAATGATAGTCTCTCAAATTACTATTATTGTAAATTAATTTGACGAGTCTACTGAATCATATTTCTAGACTCTTAAAGGGCTTGCCGCAAGGATGAGTTTATAAATTAAAAGGTGGTAAATAGAGCAATGTAAAGTTTAGAAGAAAGTGGTCAGCCTCATATGCAAACGGAAGATATTACACCACCTCATTTTCTTAAGAACTCTTGAAATATATCAATGTCCAAAGATTTTAAGGGCAACAGATTTCGCAGTGCCTGGAACACCACTTCAAATTCAAGGCATTTTTCAATAAAATTTTTTCTTACAAAAAATGAAACGTTTTCACTTCCTGAATAAAACCTTACTAGTGTAAATTTTTTATCTTTCAAGGACGTTACCGTTTCTTTATATAATATATGCTAACATGCGTTACCGCATCTTTATACTGTATAATATATGCTAACATACTCCAAAGTAACGTGACATATACCTCATATAAACAACTTAATCATGTAAAAAGAGGCTTAAATCGCTATAAGTTCTCTGAGGTAGGTGTCACACATTTTTACACGTATTGGACTATACAATATATTTAGTTTTAATACAAAACATCAGAGTTAGGAAATATTCAGATAATAAATTCTTGTTATAAGATCCTGTTCCATATCAATGGCAAATTCCACTCTTGCTTTAAAAACCCGTCTGATCATTTGTAAAACATACACTAAAAAGTTAGAGGTGCAATATCTTTTGCTAAGTTTCATGACTCTCTCTCTCTCTCTCTCTCTCTCTCTCTCTCTCTCTCTAAATAAAAAAGTTTCGAAGGTCTCTTTCCAAAGACTTAATGAGTTCAGTTTTTCTTTTCTATTGTTTACAGATAATTTACGATACATACCATGTCATTCACTGTATACAAAATACAAAGCGCACATATATGGATGCAAGTTATTTACTAGTACGATCTACAGAAGGCCACAAATTCACCGCTGTTCTGTTAACGCTTACGACAAATTGAACGTCGTTAGTGGCAATGGCGACAACGTATTCTGTAAGACAAGACATTCAGAGGCTCGGAGATCCAAGACTGACAGCTTGATGTCTCGAGTGAAGTGAGAAAAGGAAACAGGAGACACATCAAATGCAGCGCCGAAGAAACGATATTCCCTGACAAATATCAGAAAGAGAAAAAGAAGTGACATTTACGACAAGATGAGCAATTAAATCTTCCAGGGTCTTTATACTTGAAACAATTAAAAATTCCGAGTTTTCATCAATAGCAAATGCAAGTCCCGTTTTTCCGGTATGTACATGTGTACATACACACTTCTTTGCAGGTGTATGAAGGTGCTGAAGGGGGAGGACACAGTTAAATTAACACTTGATCATGTGTCAGGGAGGGAGGGGGAGGAGGGATAGGAAGGAAGGGGAGGGAGGGGGATAGAAGAGGAAGGAAAGGAGGAGGACACAGCAAATTAACGTTTGATAGCATGCTCCAGAAGGGGAGGGGAGGGGGAAGGGGGTGGAAGAGGGAAGGGAGGGGATGGAAGAGGGAAGGGAAGGGTGAGAACATAGCTAAATTAACACTTGATCGTATGTCTGGTGGGGGCAGGGGAGGGGAAGGAGGGGGATGGAAGAGGAAAGGGAGGGGAGGACAGCTAAATTAACACTTGATCATGTGCTCGGGGAGGGGAGGGGAGTGGGGATAGAAGGGGAAGGGGAGGGAAGGGGGAGGAGGGGATAGAAGAGGGAAGGAAAGGAGGAGGACACAGCTAAATTAACGTTTGATAGCATGCCCAGAAGGGGAGGGAAGGGGAGGGAAGGGGGTGGAAGAGGAAGGAGGGGATGGAAGAGGGAAGGGAAGGGTGAGAACATACAAATTAACACTTGATCGTATGCTCCGGTGGGGGCAGTGAGGGAAGGAGGGGATGGAAGAGGAAAGGGAGGGGGAGGACACAGCCAATTAACACTTGATCGCGTCAGTCTGGAAGGGGGAGGAGGAGGTGATGGGTGGGGGAAGGGGATGGAAGAGGAAGGAAGAGGGGTAGTGGAAAGGGAGGACAGAACTAAATGTCCGTGTGCTGGGAGGTAAGGATGGATGGATGGGAAGGGGAGGGGTTATATAGAAGATAGATTCTACCGAGTAAAAGAAGTTGTGAACAATCCGAAGAGTTTCATACAAATCCTGAATACTGGGAGAGGTCACTGTAGGGTCACTAGAGGTCACTGCTGACCTACTGATCATTTAAGGTTGCATTGTCACCGGGATTGAGTAACCATGCACAATTTCAAGTCCATTGGACGAAGGAAACAGGTCGAGAATTGAGTTACAAGATTTGGCCCAAACAGACAGACAGACAGACGCAGGAGTCAAGTTAAATAAAAGCATGTCAAAATCTAAACTTAAAACCAAAAGGATTCCGAAGACTTCAATATTTCCATTACTGCTGAGGCCCACAAACCACATCACGCGAAATTCTAAGAATTCAAGTCTCTGTTTCGATTTCTCTCTCTCTCTCTTTCTCTCCCTCTCACTCACACACACACAAACACGGCTACATACACACATCGCACGTGCTCCTCCATGCATATTCAAGCACTCCTACCTACGCACAGATTCCCTTTTGCTTTTTAACAAGCGTTTTGAAGTATATAATTAAAAGTATTGGCGATACAGATCCCGGTTAGGGCGCAAACGGCCCTTTCTCCCTTGCAAAGCAAAGCCAACCCCATCCGGCGTCCTTCCCTATCCTAGTTCCCTCCCCACCCCCCAAAACAACCTAAAGCCTAATACCACTCCCCACAGACCCTTCCCCCCATCCGTGCTATATCCTCCTCCTCCTCCGCTCCCCTCCTCCCCCTCCACCTCTCAGCCACACCACCTCACATGGCTCCTCGTCAAATAAGTAATAAAGGTAGTGGCGGTTACAAGGGGGAAGCTGAACTTTCTGAATCCTATTTATGATCCCTGACGATGCAGGATTACTTTGCAAATTGTTTAGATTGCATGCAAATTGGAAAGAGATAGAAAAGTGATGCAACTTTCCATATCTGAAGTTTAGGAATAACTTCGTCAAATTCACGGTTTTAATGAAGTGGGACGGCCATGAAAAAATAAAACAAAAAATGATACGATTAGTTCATTAAAATATACTGTATGTAACCTAAACAGATAATTGCGCCGAACAGACTTTTTCTTTATTTTGCTCTATTTGAAGAATCTGAACATGACCTTATGAATTATTTTTACCCTGGTAATGGAATTCTATATGAAAAGCTTATCTAAAACTGACGGGTCAGTTAATGGGTAAAATTTCAAATTGAATACCAATGCAAACTGCAGAATTGTAGACCCAGTAATGCTATTTTGTCTTAATATATCTATATGTGCCTATGTATGTATGTATGTATGTATGTATATACATATGACAATAGAGAGGTTCGAATCTTGGCGAGGTAAGGAATATTTGTCATAAGAAATCAGCTTTGAATATGAGCCATTTTCAAGGTAAAGTGAAATCAATATTAATGCGTTATTTGCAGATTATTAATTGACAATATAGAATTGCATCACGGAAAATTAACGACTAAACTATCATAAATAACAAAGGGCAAAAGACTTAGCTAATAGCTATCATGGTGGAGCGGGAGTTTTTAGGAATTCAGAAAGTCAAACGATCATCGAGGATGCTGATTCACGTATAGCAAGGTTTGACCAAGGCAAGTTCAATAATATTTAGAAACCAATCAAACTAGAATCATGTCAGACAAAATGAGCATTGTAGTTCTGATTCCAGTTTCGGATACATCTAAATCCATAAATTACTACATTTGTAAAAACTGGTTTTCATCTGCCAAATCTTGCTGCAATCGTGGGTTGTATCTTTCTTTTGAGTTAAAAACCCAACGGAGAGGTGGAGATTAGCTTGCGTACATAATTATATTTAGTTTTTTTTTTTTTTTTTTTTTGTTATGTCACCTATGCTTAATGTTAAAAGTGGGGTATCCAAGGGATTTTTAGTTGTGCTTTAATTGCAGGCCATGTAACGCTTTTATATCAAATGTATTGTCTAATTCTGTCTGAAATCTATTTCGGGTTAAATACTACATAAAAATGTGAAGTATCATACGAATACCGTAGATATTTAATGTTGCAGAGAGGGACGAAAAAAAAAATTTCAATTCATCCCGAGTTTGCTTTCCAGAATCTTTCTTACTCAAAGGTGGTTCCCTTAATTCAGTCGTGCCTTGTCCTGTTCTATGGCAATATCGAGTAGCTTAACTATTCTCCATAAAAATTGTCTACGTGTGTAATACTGTACAAAGCAGTATTTTATAAAATAATATTTTGAGCGTCGCATTTGGGTGTAAATTTCATGTCCCGTCGTGCTTCATAATTCCTCATTCGTTCAAAGGCAAATGCTTATTCATCCAATCGGCTAACACATAATAAAAATATATTTGAATAAATACAGGTGGTAAAACACCTGAGAGCTTCACGGACGCTCAATAACACTGCCTAGTCCTGCATTACTGAAAGCCTTAATAGCAGTAAAAGTACCATTTTTCTCTTTTAAATGACGTTATTTTTCTAAACTTCAAGATGTCGAGTCCGTCAATGTGGGATTCTAAAACTGTAGAGTGGTATCTTTCTGTAAGGGTACTTACTATAAGTGTGTTATTTCAATACGTTTATGGCATTAGTAACAAAATGTCATATGAATGTAGGGCGATTAGCTAAAATTTTTTTTCGTAAGCCAAGAATCAGGTTTACAGAATGAACAGTCCCACAACGAGAAGGTCAGGGCTCATGACGCAAATGAGTATCTTGTTCCCAAGATCCACGTAGTTGGATCTTGCTTGTTCCCAATGATGCTGCTAGCAGAACTCTCTCTCTCTCTCTCTCTCTCTCTCTCTCTCTCTCTCTCTCTCACACACACACACTTTCTAATTTATTCTATTTCTTTGTTGAAAAATACAAGCGGACAGAAGAAATGTTTGACTTCTATTCTACAGGTAAGAAAACAAGCTTTACGCATACTGTAATTAGGCGAACCTACTAACAACAGATTAAACTAAACTATATTAGAAGAGATGTGCTGTTAAGGGCAGGATAAAATAAATTAATAATGGACTTTGAACTTGACGATTGGCTACGGCCACACCTGACCCCGAACTAAAAGGGCATCAAAAGATAGGACAGGCTCAAAGCTATTTTGAGGTTGAACATGGGTGGAACGTGTGTTTTTTCATCAGAGGAACATGTGGATGCACTCTCGCCCGAGCCTGAAATAATGGACGTCACTTAGCCACTGAGAGGTTTCTGATGCCCCGACCGTCATTTTTAAGAGAAATTATGCCCTGAACTCTCTCGCTCGCTCTCTCTCTCGGGACTGGAAAGAGTGATATGGCTCTTATTCTGCACGAGAGAGAGAGAGAGAGAGAGAGAGAGAGAGAGAGAGAGAGAGAGAGAGAGAGAGACGATCTAACCAGGCTTCAACCGCAATAAGTAGAAATGAAAATCTGTTATTTATCCTTCAATAAACACCTAGGCAAATGTATTTTAAGGAATTAGCTCAATCAAGAAGTTTTCCTATTTGTTTAACTTGCCGCACACTCAAATTAGATCGATAACGGGTGATATATATCGTTACATGGAGACCGGCAAATCATGTCATCTATTTTTTTTTTTTAGCTATACGTTCAGCACATACTGGACCTTATGAAATATGAGACCGTTGACGGTGACTGTGCTGAAGAGAAAGGTGTGAATGAACAAGACGACATGAATGCGTGTACGGCTTACAGCGTGTGACTAGATAATGGGTCAAACTAATTGAGCTCTTCACAGGGAGTCTGACCCTAGTCGTACATACGGCACAGGATTATCGTGGTGCAAACGAACTGGAATAAAATAACATTAAATGAGCTTCCAAGACAAAGTATTTACTCTCTCTCTCTCTCTCTCTCTCTCACATACAGACCAATAAATAATAATTAAGGTCTATTGTCTTCGCCAACTTTTCATGGCTGAGATATCGGTAAAATGACTGACAGTTCACAGATGTCATTCTTCTGAGTTTTAATAAGGAATAATACGATTCCGAGATTCGTCATTCATTTTTATCTCGTATGATGAAATAGCGAACCAAATAATGGACAGGGAAGAAACGATTTCAATACCTACACTTCAAAAGACTTACCAGTTTTCAAAGATAAATAAATAAAAAAAGTTTATCAACAAAATAGTTTGGCTTCTGGATTCGAAGTTTGGAAACTGCCGATGGGTGTATAAAGTTTCTGAAAAAGCATGGGTGACATTTGGATCTGAGAGAGAGAGAGAGAGAGAGAGAGAGAGAGAGAGAGAGAGAGAGAGAGAGAGAGAGAGATGAATATTACTGCTTTAGTCACGTAAAAATGATCATATTATCAAAAGTAATTTCTTGTTCGATTACTTTTCATTTTGGCATAAGCACCTATTCTCTGCCTATAATACGAAATCCAGCAAGTTTCCTTCTCTACTAGTTTAAAATACTTTTCAGAGAGAGAGAGAGAGAGAGAAAGAGAGAGAGAGAGAGAGAGAGAGAGAGAGAGAGAGAGAGAGAGAGAGAGATCGTGCGAGTGTACCACCTGACGCGTCAGTGTTGCCATAACAGCACATTCCACTCTTCTTTGACCCTACAAGCAGTAATGCCAACTGACAGCTATTGCAATATATCTCTAAATTATTTTAAAGCTGTCTCTCAAGAATTTATTAACCACTGTATAGCGTTATTTCTTGATATTTACTGATGAAAAACTTACTTTTAGAAGTAAAACGACCTTAAGTCGCATTTTCAAGACGATCCATCCACTTTTAAAAGGATATTATTTATATATATATATATATATATATATATATATATATATATATATATATATATATATATATATATGTGTATGTATGTATGTATGTATATATATATATATACATACATACATACACAAACACACATATATATATTTATACATATATATATATATATCTTCTTCTTTTAACGTGCTTTTTCCCATTTTTTGTATGGGGTAAGCACGACGCCTTCTTTTGAAGGACTTTTTGATTTGGCTTTGGGGTAGACCGTGTCCTCGATCGGTTGCCCTGCATATATATATATATATATATATATATATATATATATATATATATATATATATATATATATATATATATATAGTTTGATGTAGCTAGTGCAAAAATAAAAATAATGACAACTGACAGCCGGAATAACGCCAGACATAACAGATATTAATAATGATACGCTAACATTTCTCGGCTCACAAGCAAACCCGACGGTTGCAAGTTGCATCAAAGGATATGTTGCAAAAGTGCATAAATAAAGACGCAAGAAATATGTCAGAGCTCTCTCTCTCTCTCTCTCTCTCTCTCTCTCTCTGAGGGAACCGGAGGAGAGGGGTTAGGGAGATTTGCAGAGCTCAACGCTTCGTTTGGGACTTTGGTCTCTCTAGATCGATGGGGCGTGGTCACAAAGAAGGAGAGAGAGAGAGAGAGAGAGAGAGAGAGAGAGAGAGAGAGAGAGAGAGAGAGAGAGAGAGAGAGAGAGTTGTATAAAGAAGTTTTGATTTAATAATTTATAAAGAAGCAGGGGAAACAGCCGGGAAATGTTCTGAACATTAATTCAGGGAATGGAAATTGAATAACTTATTCTATCCTAAAAGGGCATAAGTTTTGCGTTGTATTACCTTTTATATATAAACAATAGTTAATCAATGAACTTCAGAGGTGAATACATTTAACGCAGACTGAAAATTAAAATAGAATCAAATCTTTCCTCACACTGATAAAAGATATACGGGTGCATGTAAGCATAATCCCAACACACACACACGCACATATATAAATAAATAAATACATTTATATGTAAAATATATATATTGTATATATATGTACATATATATACTGTATATATATATGTGCATACGTACACATACACACACATATGTGTATATATATACACATACTGATTATACGTGAGCAAATATCTTCCACGGGAAAAGGAATGTCAGTTTAAGTTTCCCATGAAAGAAGTCACTTTTATAATTAAACAACAAAATAAATTCACAGCAAAAACGAATAAATGAAAGCTATAACGAAGGTCTTCAGTGCCGCAGTATCGCCTTAATTCTACTGAGGGAAATCGCGCTGATTCGGAGGTAACAATACGAACGCTGTTTCAGAAGCATGAAATCGTCATTAGCTGTGTTTAAGAGCAACACATTAATAAATCATTTTGAAAAGGTCACAGATGAGATGACTTTCACTTGAAGGAAAAACTTGCAATTTCGAAATACACAGAAGTGCCAAACGCCCAATTTAAAATATGAAAGGCTGGATCAAAGAGTATATGTAATGCTTTCTACTGTGCTTTAAGCGAATACAGAACTCAAGTCCTTTTAGGCATTATTTCTAAAACAAAATATTTTATCCAACAGTGCGTTACCCATAATATAATTGCATCGATAATCCTTAGATTATCGCGACAAATGAAACCGGATTAACAGTGCTTGTTGTTTTGGATTCAATGTTTGTTAATGAGGGTGATATTTATGTTGGTTTATATTTCTCTCTCTCTCTCTCTCTCTCTCTCTCTCTCTCTCTATATATATACATATATATATATATATATATATATATATATATATATATATATATATATATATATATATATATGCACATATGTATATATATATAAATACACATATGTGTGTGTATTTATATACATTAGTACTGGCAAAAGGTTAAAGTAAATCAAGTAATCTAGAATTGCTAAAGGGAGATAAAGGGACGATGCAAAAAAGGGAGAACCCGCTGACAGACACTAAGGAACTTCTTGTGCAAATCATTCGAAAAATACGGCACCACGAATATAAGGCGCAATATACGTGCAAATCAGGCCGTTATACACAATAATAAACAGGGAGAAAGCCTCGGAATAAATAAAATCCGAGAGCGGCAGAGGCCAGATACATCGTCCAATAAATACGGCCCTGAAGGAACAAGAGATAAGAATAGAATTATGGTAAATCCCTCAATATTGGGAAGCAGGGCACAATCTCCCCATTTCTCAGCAGATGTATAGCCAAGGTGGAGGGGCAGGAGGCGCCGCCGCCTGGAAAGTCTGTCTGTCTGTCTGTCCGTCTACCCGTCTTCCGCGGTTCACTAGAGGAACCGGGAGTTCTTTCAGCGAGAAAGAGTACACCTAATAGCCATATAAACTGCTCCTCAGCATGAAACAAAAGTCGTCGTAAGTGCGCATATTTTCTGCGAAAAAGGCTTAAGAGCTTCTTTGCAAAGTGCCTTAAGTAAAAGGTCTATAAAGAACCACCAACACTCTCTGAGCGAGTTTTGCTATTATGCAAAGTAAAAATATATCAGATAAGGTTGAGAAAAAGAGGAAACGTAAAAAAACTGCAGACCTTCCTCATCAACAAATCATCTTTTATTCTAAGAAGAATGCTTTCAATAAAAAGAGACAGGTAACCCTGACGTTTATCTTCAAATTATTTCAAGTAGGGAGCTGGAATAGAACAAGAATCAAATTGAGATTCTTCTACATGAAAAGTCGCAATCATTTGTTTCTGAAGAGGTGAAAGCATGTTTTTTAGTTAAGAACAAAACCTAAAGAAATCATGCTCATTCTTGTATATCTGCCAATCATTTGCGCAAAGGACAGGCACTTGAGAGTAAATATGAAACCAAGGAAGAAATAGTAATTGAATCGTTCATTCTGTAATCCTAAAAATACTACTGTAAGAAACGTTCGATGGTGACATTTACCTTTTTAATTAACACATTCTAGTACATTTCAAAAGCAATTAGATTCAAGTCACTCAGTAGCCTATATCGGAAGGCGTTCTCAAATGAAATGGGAATATTTCAAGTGATCTCGTCTTACTTGAAAGGAAAGTTCGAATAAAAAAAGCTGTACCATAACAACTTAAGGGTCCCCAATCGATGAAACGTTAAGCAAAGGAATTTCGTAATCTGATACACGCCGAGGCTACAACAAAAAGTCCATTTTTCTTCCTGGTACTGCAATATACAAGGCCCACACAATTCTCCATGTCTTCTTTCCGTTTATTTTAGTTACGTATAAAGTCAAGTTTTTATGTTGAGTTCTTATATTTTCTATTTTTGGGTGATATATCTCCCTCTCCTTTACTTACTTTAATGTTGTCTCATATTTATTCATAGAAAAATGTCTATCAGTTTCTTTTAAGAATAAGAAAAGTTATGTTCTCTATGACAACAACAATAAAAAAGTAATAGAAAATAATAATAATAATAATAATAATAATAATAATAATAATAATAATAATAATAACAGTCGTGGTGCATATTAATTTTCAGCTGTTTTATCCGAGTGTAATCCAACGCTAACATTCATGTTTCGGCCAATCTGCTAGTCAGATCTCGGGCTCGTTTTTTCTTCCTGGTCTTCCCCAGAAAAGAAAAGGTGTTAAAAACGACACCTCGTTTTGGAGTCTGTTCATCTCGGGTTTCGTATACTCGTAGATAGAGGCGTTATACGACTCCCTCATTCTTTAGGAAAATTTACATTTGAAACCTTCGCATACATTCCTCATGCTTTTGTATTTATACTTAGTGTAGATGGACACAGTCGAACAAGTTTATACTGTATGAAAACATCCTGTATGTGAAGAGTTGTGGTACGTGTATATAGTATTTTCCATAAGGAAAATATATTCAATTTTACTTAAGCTATGTTATCATTATAAACATCAGAACCTCTGATATATAAAACTAAGGTAGGCGCGACGTACACAAATATATGCTGAGTGCATTCAAGTGTAAACACGTACAATGCAATTTCTTTTAAAAATTGCATCAGTTCCTCTATACTTTTTAACCCCGAACTTGATCCCTTTCCATTGGCATAAAATCTTTTTTGGCAGAACTGTTCTCCTTTTACTGTAAGCAGACATTCCTCTCTTGACGAGTCCACTTTCCCCAGTCCTTCTCTCCCATGCAATTTCATCGAGGCTCCTTCAGCCCCTCTCCTGTCCCTTGTCTTAACTTTCCTCCTCTCGTTCTTTCCCCCATACAAGACCGTACAATGTCTCGCTCTCTTCCTTTCGTTCATCTCAAATAACTCTCCTCTACTTGAAAACTTTTTCCTTCCTATTTGCATATCAAGCGGTGTTGGCTGCTCCCCAATACGCCAAAAGAGCTTCCTCAAGAAAGGGACCGGCGGCAAAAGAAAGAGGAAAAGCGTGAAAATTGTGTGTTTGCGTGCGCGCCCTCCGACGTGAGTGTCTGCTGCTGCTGCTGCTGCCGAGGAGGAGGAAAGATAGAGAGGCTGTTAATTCAAAGGAAAATGACAGGAATAGAATTCCTTGATGGATACACACATACACTCGCTCAGTGTTCTTGCCAAAGCCCTTGAGAACTCGTTTTGTGTTCATAAATTCTCTCTCTCTCTCTCTCTCTCTCTCTCTCTCTCTCTCTCTCTCTCACACACACACACACACCTCAAAAACGAGAACGACTTTAAGAGAATAAGTGAAGTTAATTTCAGTGTCTTTGTGCCGCGTGTGAGTGAACGTGTTTGTTCTCGATTTGGGAGGAAGTTAATGGGTTTACCTGTTTACGTCCTTGTATGTATCTTTCTCCGTGTAAACCGGTGACACCCCAATTTGTTTACCTTTCAGTGTTCCCTCCGTTTGTTTAAGAGCGAGAAAAGAAACTAGGAGCGTATCTAATGGGGCGTAGTCACATCAAAGGATACTCGACCTTGCGTCGTCGGGTCTTTTGCAAAGATAAAGACTTGGGATGTGGCACGTTCTTATCTCGCATCATAATAATGGAGAACTTTCATTCAAGTGAATCGGCAAAATTGCTGAAGAAACGCTTTCATATTTCTCGTGATCTTGACATTAACAACAGACTCTAGCGCTGAATTGAGTTACATTTGAGAAAGCAAAACTTATTTGGATGATACTCAAGTTCTACCGACTTGACTTTCTATTGTGAGGAAAAATCACTTCATG
Source organism: Macrobrachium rosenbergii (assembly GCF_040412425.1). Lineage (NCBI taxonomy): Eukaryota > Metazoa > Arthropoda > Malacostraca > Decapoda > Palaemonidae > Macrobrachium > Macrobrachium rosenbergii. The sequence continues at coordinate 67,779,638 of NC_089795.1, forward strand.
ATGATGATGGGCATCAAACAGTCTCAAATCCTGTTCTCTCCCTCCCTTAAGAGAGAGAGAGAGAGAGAGAGAGAGAGAGAGAGAGAGAGAGAAAAGGTAAAACATTTCTAGGATTTTTCCGTGCCGGTGGGCGCGCTCAGATTCCTTTATTGATAAAGTTTGGCCATCATTATTGACGGCTCTAGATAATATCAAAATGGCGTAAAATTTCATCGAAGAAAAATGAAAATTGGAAAATCGATGCTCATCGCTGGGACTCGAAGCAGGGCTCCATAGGTGGCAATATATTTACAAAAACCAATGACAACAGTCGTTAACAACTCTCGCCTCACAAGCCAGAGGTCTCGGGTTCGATTCCCGAGCAAGACGGAACAATTTAGGCAGGCAATTGTGGACTTTGCATTTAGAGGTATTACCTTTTGGAAGCACCCAAACTTAAGGGAAAACGGCAATGCCTGAAAAAACCCCTCAGTTATGGCTTGAAAAAGTATTTGTTTTATGCCCTTTACTTAAGTTTCTGCCTGAATGTTCTGTCATCCAGTTTTTTTTTTTTTTTTTTTTTGGGTGTTGCCTTGGCCATTTCTTAACCTTTCCGATCTCAATCACGTTGAGAAACAACGAACGTAAAATCGTTATGCCACCCTCAGCCACACCTCCATTCATTAAGTTGACTAAGGCAGTATCTCCTAAGAGAGAGAGAGAGAGAGAGAGAGAGAGAGAGAGAGAGAGAGAGAGAGAGAGAGTCCATCCAACTGTCATGTAACGGATGAAAATAATATTATGCATTTCTTGGTATTCTGATTTTCTGACATTTGATGGACATTTTTACTTTGCGGGTGATATTTGAGTGACTCTTGACATGAGTCACCGTACATATTCTATATCATTAATTACACAGCACACATTATTAATAATGCGTTTCCAGAGATATTAAAAGTTAACAATGAATGATTATCACTGCTAAGTTGGGACTATTATGTTCTTTCGCCTAATGAAATTTGATATTTCTGAAGTTCGCAGACCCAGCGTTGATAAATAAATAGTCAAGAAGCTAGCTACCCTTGACACTACGCCACATTTTAAATACATTATGTCTTAAGATGAAGTCAAGGACGCGACAAAGACAAAATTGAAAGTATCTGTATATCACGAAGAAAGGAACCTATTTCCTATACAACGAAATGATCCTGTTTGCAATATAATCAATTTGCCAGCTTACAAAAACATTCGACGACCATAATTAGCAAAACGAATAATTGCATTTCTAGTTGAAAGGGAATGGAAAAAAACGAAAACATTACCTTGTCTTGTATGCCCGATCAATTGTTGCGGCCGACCTCACGCTCAAGACATCCTAGGTCATGGGCTCCGAGAAGAGGTCACCCTATTCGTGGAAAACTTTTTCTTTTATAATTTTTGCTTCAAGGGAAAGGCTGCGGTTGTCTAAGAGCTGCCTTTTTTTTTTTACACGAGGTAATCGGAATCTGTTAGGGTCACGACCGCTGGGTAGGAAAGGAGAATGAGACAGGGCGGAGGGAACAGAGATCCGGGGGAGGAGCGGAAGAAGGCGAGAGAAGACACAAAGAAGATGGATTTAAGTGTGCAATAATGGATGAAAGAGAGAGAGAGAGAGAGAGAGAGAGAGAGAGAGAGCACACCTCTAATACGGAGTGACGAGTTGAAGTCACGATGGAATTTTCATTCAAAAAACTGCTTAACACGGGGGAGAGAGAAGTACGGAGTGAAAGAGAGAAGGAAGATCGTCGTAAATACAAAGCGTCCCTTTCTTGAGGCGTAGAATTATATATTATGTCGTGAGAGTTAACCGACGCTCACAGTTAGGCTTAGCGTAGGCCTGTCTGTAGTTGCAACGCCAGCTTTAGTTTTTAATTGCTTAATCATCCATAGATCCACGGTAATAATTACAGAAAAACTGTTTTTTTTATATCTTATCTTAATTTGTAAGTGAACGGGAGTTAATCTTGAGAATAATTCTATCTTAAAGGCAAAACTCCGCTAGATATTTTTCAAGGAGCAGCTGTTACGTTTACGATCCTAATTGGATATACACAATATCCACTTAAGAGAATACTAGGTTTGGTTATTTACTTTAAAAGTTATATTCACACATTTATTTACTTGTTGGGAATTTTACCTGTATTAAAATTCGTTCTTATCCTCTCTTACCTCTAATTTCACATATACATAAACGTTGAAATTTTGTGGAAATTTCCTTGTTAATAGAATGCAGATACGATGGTAATAATAATAATAATAATAATAATAATAATATTAATAATAATAATAATAATAATACCAACCGTGAATTCCATAAATATCTTTAACAAAAATCAGCAAGAGAGAATCATCAAGGATACAATTATGAATACTATTAAAACTAACTGATATCAACATCTGTCGCGTTACCATATCAGTAGACATTTACGAAGAGACTCACCAGACTGAGAACATCTACGCCTCCAAAGAACCAAAACATTCTCGACGAGATGCCTTGAACCATTAGTCACCGAAGAACTGCTCCGGGAGGGTTTTATTTTTCTTTTTATTATTAAAAAAAAAAAAGGGGGTGAATAACCATAACTCCCGTGACTCGCCTAAAAGCAGCAAACCTTATAAACGATACAGTGAGAAGAGGTGGCTGAGACAACGTGGTTCCCCAACGAGGGAAATTCAAAGAAAGGTGAAAGTCACTAAACTCGCGGGCTTACATCAGCTCTCGGAGACGTCCGTCCGCCTCGTACGCAGTCGCTCATGGGACATAGGAATGTAAACAGCGGGGAACTCTCTGTCGCTCTCAATCAAGTTCTCTCTCTCTCTCTCTCTCTCTCTCTCTCTCTCTCTCTCTCTCTGTCTATTAGTTAAATGAATAACGAGAAATGTTGCATTATTGAAAAAATTAACTGTTATTCATTCATAAAATTTCTTTGAGTGTACGCGTTTGCATACGACTAAGACCATCACAACCCGATATCGCAAATAAATTTAAAGAGGGTATTCAGGGGAAAATTTTTTGGTTTAAGACCAATCACATTGGGAAATTTTATGGTTAAAATCAATCACATGGGAAAATTTTATGGTTAAGTGGTTTATTTGAAAATAAATGCTGATATCTCGAGACACATTTGTGATAAATGCTGTGCCCTCTCGAAAAGACTCCGATAGTATTACAACGCTGGATTTAAAGCATATTTAGGACCGAGAGCAGCTGAAACAGCGAAATTTAGATTCCCATTGCTCTTAACTATATTAACGACTTTTATTACTTTACAGTTAACATTTAGCTGTATCATACGTGGTTCTTGAGATTTTTGTGATATATATCTGCAAATATTTTTGTCATTCATACAGATATCATAAAGAAGGAACAGCCCCAAGGAGAAAGAATTATGTCCCAGTCAATAAAATAAAAGTTACTTTAATTAGTAATACTAATGCCAATAAACAGGAAAAAAATAAGCTACCTGTTAATTAAACAATACGTCAATATTTAAGAAATAATTGAAATAAAGAATAAAAATTCAAACACCGTTTTCTTAGACATCATTCCACTCTTAGAGAGAGAGAGAGAGAGAGAGAGAGAGAGAGAGAGAGAGAATGACCCTTTCCATCCCCTTGACCTTTATTCTTCCCTCCATCTTATTTGCATCATCATATCGTGATGCCAAATTAGTCATTTAGCCACGACTATTCCATGTGGAAGTCTCTTGCAGTGCCACAGCAACCCATCTCATTATTCACTGACGAGCAGAGAGAGAGAGAGGAGAGACAGGCAAGAGAGAGAGAGAGAGAGAGAGAGAGAGAGAGAGAGAGAGAGAGAGAATTCTAGATAAGGAAGTGGCAAACCTCCAAGAAATGAAGAGAACCGCACAAGGCGGAGAGGAAGAAAAACACTTTGTGGATGAGAGGAGCTAAGAAGTGAAGTGATAAAGACGGTACTTACAGTAAGGAAATGACGGAGAACTGAAGCTGGGGCCAAACAGAGGAAAAAACGAGAGAGAGAGAGAGAGAGAGAGAGAGAGAGAGAGAGAGAGAGAGAGAGAGCAACAATCTCTTGAAAAATAATGTTTTAGCGCAAGTAGAGAAAAAGAAAGGGATAATCTGTTGAAGAGTAATTTTTAAATGCGAGTAAGAATCTCTCTCTCTATTCACAAGCTATATATGTATCCCATATTCTGGGGTCTTACCGGCAAGAGTAATATCTATCTTCGTATAACTGTCCATACCATAAATACAGCAATATTAGCTACGACATCATCAGTTACGTTAGATTAACGGTCTGTACCCTCGGTTAATAAAATTACCAGTATGGTTATGAACTGCCTATAGGGGAATTATTCGGCGGCTAATAAACTTGCGAGCTAAATTTGATCTACCCACCTCTTGCATTTCAGAGTAAACGGAGTCAGCCGAAGGGCATCACGCAACGCTGATAATAGAGACTTGAAGAGGTACTTTAAAAGATACTTCAGGAAATAGCATTCGTAAATGATGGCGGATGCCTATCTGAGCAACGTTCAGTGGATGTAACAATTCGACTGAGCTTATTCAGGTAACGATCACCACAACAGTATGAAAAATGACCCCCCCAAAAAAAATGACTCCAGCGAAGCAAGGAGCCACTTATTGTTACGCATTATGTACATTCCGTTAGTTGTATACCGACAGGCATTAAAGCTTTTATTACAGGGCGATGGTGTAAAAATTAACATAATTTTCTTCTCTTAGCAATGGATTGCGTAATTGCGTGCATGTTTGAAAGCCCTTCTATTCAACTGGCGAGAGTGCTGTATGTGAAACGCTGTCATTTTCAGTTTGCTGTAATTTCTACCTGCCAATGATGTGGGGAGAAAACATATCATTAAGGAGCGAAGACCTGATAATTTTGAGACATGAAACCTGGAATGTATTTGCTGATACATATAATACATTTAAAATAATTAAGGTTCCATGAATACTATCTGTTATAACAGCTTCAAAATCTACAAGTGATAATTATATCTAATGTGATGCAAAAACTGTATTCAGTGCCACTTAATAGACAAAAGTATTTGCTTAAAGCATGCCAAGTTAGCACACTTCTACCAATGTTAATAAACCGAAAAATTCATCTGACATCACTTACGCCACTTACAGCAAATTTATTCTCGAGTTCCCAAACCTCAGTATTCTGGTGACAATTAAGATAATGACCGTGTGGATCATTTCTTTTTCATTTGAAAGAAATGAGTGGAGAGAAATGCATATGGAGAAATTATGCAAATGAAGTGGTGAAATTAACTCTTAACATAAATGTTCATTAATTACCCACAACAGTAGTGATGAATCATCTAAACCTTTTCGGAAGAAAGAGAATTTAGGAACAAAATATAAAAAAGACATAACAGAAAGAATAGTATAAGAGAAGAATTAAGGTACGAACGAATAAAAACAATGACCCCAAGGGAAGGACGTAGAAGGGAGACGGATAAGGACACCCGAAGGACAAGATTTGGCACCGCCGAGGA
>NC_089795.1:67790162-67865162 GCF_040412425.1 Macrobrachium rosenbergii
GCTTGCAAAATGATGAATGTCGATTTTCTGTGAGGGCATACCAATCATATCAGCAGAAGTCGCTTTTACTATCACGGTTGGTAACCTTAAAAGCCTTAATAAATTCTCCATAGGAAGGACTAAGGATGACAATAATTTCGACAAGACTAAAACCGCAGGAATTGTAAAACCACTACTATCCAATGCTACTCATCACTAAACATGGGGATTTAATAGAATATTCTTGATAAAACTCTTAAATTCCTCTACACGAACCAATGAAATTGCAGGCATCCATCAAAGAGAGGCTGAGATCTGAAAATCAGCGCAGAGTCTGAAGCAGCAACAAAGCCACAATAAACTTTCCATTCAGAGGCGCCAGTACAATAATCCCTTGCAGCCAGCGGAAAGAGAATGAAAATCAAAGGGTGCTTTGATCTGTTTCAAAGGAATATTGCCGCAGGGGCTCCAATCATAAATTCCCAAAGTATTGTGATACTGTTTTACCTCCAGGTATTAAACCAACGCGGCCAAGATCTCCCCCGGCCTAACCAAACACACATACCTTAATGCATAACTAAAACTTCCATGAATTCTTTATTCGTTCGCCCAGGGCCTGAACAAACAAAGCTCTAATATCCATAAATATTAAAATGATAAAAATATGGTACACCTTCGTTTGGATGACATTTCAATTCATGTATGAAAATAAAATATAAACAGAATCCCTATGAATGTCAACCCTATTTCCAGAACAATTGAAAAGAATTCCGGCATCCATATTTTTTTAAATACTAAATCCAGGAGCGTATGATTCGAAACCAATAAAAATTCTTGATTTATGAAGCTATATTCGGCCTGACCCCTCACCACATCTCTCAACCTAAGCTCAGTGCAATCTCTGTATTTCTGTGCCGTTCAAAAAAGAAAAAAAAAGTCATAAATACGGATGCAATAGTAGCCCATCACGTGACTGAGGCGCTAATACCATATTGGGTAATTGTATTTTTTCCTATCTTTCTCTCCCGTTCCCTCTCTCTGTGGTGGTTAGGAAGAAGGTTATGGATGGTGCGAAATTGTCTGGCGGGTAGGTTGTTAATAAACTGTGGTTAATACCTACTGAAAAGTAAACTAAGCCCTTGAGCGAAAATATTAAATACAGAATATAGCTCTTGGGGCAAGAGGCCGTGCCAGCACAAAGCTGGCGTTATTCTAAAACAAGAAGAAGAACAATAACAAGCTTGAAGACCTTATTTGAACGGAGCAACCGCGAAAATTCAGTCAAAGACACTTCCATTGATGGATGACAACTTGTGGTTCAGTGGTTATTAACCTCGCCTCACCAGGAAGACCCGAATCGACTCCACAAGTGGGCAGGCAACACCATGACATTTAACAACATGAGAAAACTCGACAGACATATATATATATATATATATATATATATATTATATATATATATATATATATATATATATATATATATATATATATATATTATATATATATATATATATATATATATATATATATATATATATATATATATATATATATTTAATGTTGACCTACCTGGTGCTGTCAGGAAAACTCTGAATGACAACTGATAAACTCTCTTTCTCTCTCCCCTAACACCCCCTCTACTCTCTCTCTCTCTTTCTCCTTTTAAGATAGTTGCTTCAATTACATTGCCCAGCATTTTTGACATTTTATATTTCATCCTTTCTCATTCCTCATTCCTATCGGGGCTGAACTTGGACTTAAAGTGCATCGGGAGTGTCAATATTCATCTCAGTGACCTCGAAAGCTATGGATTAGACACCAATATCTGTCGTTTTCTGTTATTTTTACATGTCACCCTCTTCCCACTCCACCCACTATGGTGCCAGTGAAGTCTTACTCCCACAGCATTCTTTCCAGATAGTAAGTCACATGTATGCCGAAATGAGGAATGATAAACCCGTAGAGTTTATTTAGTTACTAAGTCTATGGGCAGAACCAGCCCCGTTTCAGGGAAGCCCTTCCCACCCTCACCCCCTTTGGTGATAGTGGTATCTTACCCCCACAGTTTTCTTTTCTATATAGTAAATCATAATTATGTAAACCAAGTTTGGTTGAAATTGTTCAATGCGTTTCAGAGTTATGCTGGAACATACACACACACATACATACATACATACCTTACATCCATATATATATATATATATATATATATATATATATATATATATTTATATATGTATATATATATATTTATATATGTATACATACATATATATATAATATTATATATATATATATATATATATATATATATATATATATAAAAATATATATATATATATATATATATATATATATATATATATATATATATATATATATATATATATATATATATATATATATATACATACATATACATACACACACACACACACATATATTATATATATATATATATATATATATATATATATATATATATACATATATACACACACACACAAAAAATGCGATGTAAGGAATTTTGGATAAAACAAACTGTTACAGCTGACGGTGCCTAAACAGCACCTAAAGTTATAACTGTCGCAAGTGTAACACATTCTGTAGATGTCAGACGATCAAATCCCAACTGAATCTGTACTTGAAAACACCTGACGAAAGAGTTTCATCCACCGTAACTGGGAACCGTTTCTTAAAATTGAGATACATTGCGGAAATAATGTTTATTCTTAATATCATTATTTTAAATTGTTGCTTAATGGAATTTATTATTATTATTTATATTTTTATCATGCAAATGGATAGAAAGGAAACAACGACCAAACCTAGGTACAATTCTCGTAGTTTTCTGAAAAAGATGTCCGAACTAAAACTGATAAGTGTGATGTTATCAGAATTACTTTATATAAATTCTAAAAAAGCTCATTATGTTGGTGTTACTGTTTTTATTTTTTTAAAATATTGCTATTATAAATAAATCAATCCTAACCTCACGAAACAACCAAAAAGCTCATATACTTTATTTGCAGTAATCCACAGAATATATATATGGAGTATTTATATCTGATTAATTCATATTTAAGAAAAGACAAAAGTTTCAGAACAAAGAGAAGTGAATAATAAAGCTATCAACTAGTACATAAATACCATAAAAACAAAATATAAATAAGACATCAAAAGATGGAAATTTTAATCAAGTGTAATGTAATTGTGAAAGTGATCAGATCACGGTGACTAGATTTCACTGAGTACTCAACGATAATTACCTTTAGTAGTTCTAAGAAATATCGGTGCAACTACAAGTTAAAAAGTTAAGTATACTTTAGTTTAAAAAAACCACTGAGCTGATTAACAGCTCTCCTAGGGCTGGCCCGAAGGATTAGATTTATTTTACATGGCTAAGAACCAATTGGTTACCTAGCAACGGGACCTACAGCTTATTGTGGAATTCGAACCACATTATGACGAGAAATGAGTTTCTATCACAAGAAATAAATTCCTCTAATTCTACATTGGCCGGTCGGAGACTCGAACGCTAGGCCAGCAGAGTGCTAGCTAAGGACGATAACCACCGTCCAATGAGGAACTAGTGCAACTACAACGTGAGCAATCAGTTCCATTACCATCATTACAAAAGCTTTGCATGCGACAAAGGAACAATATTGGTATTTTTCCAGGAAGAAGAATTAGTATTAGTAACCGTTGCCATCATCATATTAATTACTAGGAGAATGATTAGCTTTCAAAAACAGTAATAAAGCTCATAAAAAAGCAGCATTGTCAATGCTGATCTGGGTTTCTGAAGAATGCCTTGCGGGCTGTTTTATAAGCAAGAATCCGTGCTGGCATAATGCCCCCTCAATCTTCAACAAGAACAGTGAGAAAATCATGGCACCTTCTTCCTCTCTTGCATCTCTCAGAGGAGCCGATCAGCGAGATCACTCGAGGCATTTCATTCCCCTCTAACCCGTCCGTTCTCAGCCAATCAATCAATCAGTCAATCAAATAATCCAATATAGAACAATCCCCCTTCCTGGTGAGCCTTGTGAGGCTTCACTTAAGGAGTCTGCCGCCCGCCCGCTACCTATCTCATCTGAAAGCCTCAGGTTCCTCCCCCCTCCTCATCCCCACCCTCCCCACCTTCTCCTTCACCTCCACCTCCACCTCCACCTCCTATTCACCCATTCAGCCGGGACTCCTTGTCCAAATATTCAATAAATCTGCTCCGCTTATCTCGTTCAAATATCTCAGAGACTTGAATACCTCCCACTCTTCCTCTGACTACCAGTCGCCTCCCCTTCCTTTCACCTCCAACCACTCTCCCTTACCCTCATCTTACCGGATAGGGCCATCAAAACCTCTTTTGCGCCTTCTCAGGGTGCTTGGGCGTCTCTCTCTCTCTGCTGCTTCACGCACCAATGTGCGTGGCACATGTCGCTCATGCTTGGACAGTTATTACGGGCTATTTCTGCCTTGCAATGATCTTGCTTGTGAAAGCAAATACATAAATAGATAAATAGATTAAATTAATAAATGTTGGCTACTTTTGCCTTGCAATGATCTCGCCCGTAGCTGAAAGCAAATGAATAATTAGATAAAGTAAATAAATAAAGTAAAAAAAAAAAACTCTGTTTGAATGAGTATGTTCTCAAAGAGAATGCGTTTGAAAGGCACTGAGACAGTCATCCTGTGAAGCCCTTTCAACGTAATGATGAAGAAGCACTGAGTCGGCAATCCTGAACTATAAAAATAATTTTCTCCACTACAAATAAGGAAGCGAAAACATACTGCTTCATTGTCATTTCTGGTGTTACTAATTGGTTACTTCCATTTTATTACTGACAATGAACAGCAAACTTCCCCACCTCCCTTTTCTCGGAGTCAAAAATATATGTCATTCTCTAAACAGCACCAAGTCTGTCCTGACTGTTTATTCACGTTCTTTCTAATAAAACCTGAGCATCTGATATCCTGACGCAGAACTCTATCCATTACTGCACTTTATACAAGATACTGTTCATCTGGATAAAAAAAAAATGAATAACCCTTATCTCAAAGTGTGGTCTGATTTCTTATACACGCAACGATCTTGCTTGCATCCAAGCTCGTAATTTCACGTGAAGATGTTTGTCAAATTAAAGAAAATCTCGTACAAACTCCAACTAAGATTTTCATTCCTCCACCACTCTAACAGACCTTAAGCTAGATGGGTAATCTTTATTTATGGATTCCCAGCAGCTACGCACTAAGAAAATAGTTTCGGCATCATGATGAGACAGAGATACTTGCCATTCTGTTCTCACTAATGACTAGGCATGCCTTTCCGCTAGATGACGCGTCTGTAAAACGAGGCTATATCAGTAAATCTTCTCGAGAGAGCTCAGGGTAATGGCGGCTATTTCATAATGGATTACACAGATATTCGTGACAAATTCAAAACAAAGTCCAGTATTAAATGCCAGTGGTTCTCTTGTTAAAATTTGGTAATTTACCAGAATAACGTATGCATATATTTAATTCTTAATAAAAGTTCAGTAGTGGAAGGTAATTAAGTCTGGAAAATGTAGGCTGCCAGTGAGCTACGCTTTCTTTTTTCTTGGACAAAATCATTCCAAATATTTGCTATTGTCGTTACTAACTACTGGGATTTCATCGACGTCATTTCTAACAAATCTGTACCACTAATCAGTAAAGTCGACAGAAATGTAGGATTAGCGGGCACTGCATCGCTCTCGAATTACAAGCAATGATTCAACTGAAATCGGGAGAACGTGTCGTAGTAAAAGATAATACAAGAGAAAGTTTGAGTTGTATTCTTTTCAACAAAAATCTGTGGCAATTTAGTTTCAACACCAAACATAAATACTTTCTAAAATTATGAAAGACCTTGCCGAAAAAAATTAGCTAAATGGGAAAGTGAAACCAACAGTAAAAAACTGATTAATACACCTATAAAATGGATAGTCATTATTTCCTACATTATCGTAACACAGCACTGTACGTCTTCTAAGATAAGACATTTTATAGAAGTGATTGGCCTGTCAACAGCTCTACAGTATGGTGGTTCTTGTGGGAATAAGTTTTAAGTGTGGCGGGTGTGGGGAAGATTAACAGAATCAGGAAAATCATGTTTCCCTTCATGTTACGTAAACTAGTAGGAAGATGTCAAAAGTGAGCCAAAGAAAATATGGGGGATATTAATAGTGAAGATTAATTAATTAATTAATTAATTAATAATAATAATAATAATGATGATGTGAAAGTGGGCAAAGGCATAATAATATGATATACAATAATGATGATGATCATGTGAAAGTGGATAAAGGCATAATAATACCGTAAAAATATTAATGGTGATGACGATGATGTGAAAGTGAACAAAGGCACAATAATAATAAATAATGATGATGATGATGATGATGATATAACAGGCGACAAAGGCATAATAATACTATATAGAGACATAAAAACGAATAAAGAATGATATTAATAACAATAATAAACCACTTGAAGGCATACGTAAATTATGAACAGAGGAAGGGGCAGTGGCATGTACATAACACGGTAAGTGGCCGGAGGGCTCCACCCCTTCAGCATTCCATAAAAGCATATGGCCACCTTTTGCAGCAAAGGATTTGCATTTGACCATCGGAATCTCTTGAAATAAAGCTTGTTGATAAACACGCACATATACAGGCGCGCGCGAAACACACACCCAATATATATATATATATATATATATATATATATATATATATATTATATATATATATATATATATATATATTATATCATACATACACAGTATATATATATATATATATATATAATATATATATATATGTTAAATATATATAATATATATATAATTATAAGACCTATTCTCACTGCAATTTTTGTGTTAAAAGACATAATGATAAAACTACAAAACACTGCAATTTATGATATAGCATAAACTTGAGGTAGATATATATATATATATATATATATATATATATATATATATAATATATATAAATACATAAATATATATATATATATATATATATATATATATATATATATATATATATATATATATATATACTGAAAACACAGAGCAAACATTTATGATCACGTGTGTGAGCAACTTCCATGTGAACAACTGGAAAATAAAAAAAAAAGGGTAACAAAGATCGTAAGTCAGTGCAACACAATCAAGAATCAAGACGAATTAAAACATGAAAGCCAGGGTTATCTCGAGGCCTTTTTTCTCCGAGGGGCTCAACAAAAGAGACGAGTGTCTCTCAAAGTACGTTGATTAGCCGAGCCACAAAGACGTGAACGCCTCGCTATCGGGACCTCGTAAACAAGACCCAAGAAAGAACTGTATGACAATCAAACAAACGCTTCAAGGAATACTCACCCTTCCTTTCCCTCCCTGGCAAAACACTCTCGTCTCTGGCATCGCGGCAGACCATCTTCGGGACCACAAAGGGCGCGATCTTCCTGAAGGGAGAAGAGAAGGGTAGAAAAGATCTTGAAGTATAGACTCCTGGCGCTGATTTCTCCCACAGATAACCTCCTTTCGCCCAATAACATCCACAAAGTTATCTCAGTCTCGTAATACACCAGTATGATAGGTCGACTGCTGGCACTACTCACACACAATCTCTCTCTCTCTCTCTCTCTCTCTCTCTCTCTCTCTCTCTCTCCCTCCTCGTGGAGTGCTCTCCATATAATTGTTCTTCCTTTGTCCTCTTCTTTCCCTATTTAGGGGATGGACATCTTCTGGCTCTGGTGCCTTTTTTTTATTTTTCTTACCTTTTTTTACTTTTTCACTTTCTTAAGCTTCTCGTAAGGTTATTGACTTATTCGCTCGTAGACATCGTACATACCTACAGAATGTGTGTGCCTTTGTGTTGGGTCTGTGTATAATTGCTCTGTTACTTCTGATGAACTGCCCAAATCTTATAAAATAGTAATAATAATTGGCAGTAACAAAAATAATAAAGATGCCTCACAGAGGTCAAGTTGCTAAATGAACAACGATCCAAAAGAGAAACTTTGGAAAAAAAAGAAGTGCGCTTGCAAGCCTTGATGTGGCTGACAGTTACCAGATACACGTACGCAGGGGAGTCCCACACGCTTGCCTGTATACAAATCGAATGCCTCTGCACAAGCATGGATTGCTAAGTGGCGCACTAATGCGGCTGCCGCGGAGGAAGAAACGAGCATTAAACTCTATTTTCTTTATGCCATAAAAGGAGGTCCAGGAAATTGCCAGACCTCGCCGGGGGCTATAAAAAAAAGAAGAAGGAGGGGGCGGGAAATTGACCCGCCGTTCGCACCATCGGATTGTCGTTGTCACACAACAATGTAGCACGCTTGCATGTCCTTGGGGAGATGCTAGGGGAAGGAATCCTGGGCGTTTCATTATCACATTCCGCTTTCGGTTTATCTAAAGCCGGATGCCCATACAACAGGCGGAGCGACTTGCGAATTGGCCCGCGCAATTCACGATGGGGGTTACAAGTACGTTGCAGTCTCCGTGTGCATGTTCACTGGAATAAACGGCTAAGCTATACCGTGCGATGGACAGACAGCTGTTCAAGATTCATATCGTTGAAAGAAATAATTTCGTGTTGTTAATGCAATGCATGTATCTTGAAATAATGTTGCAGTATGCCTGAAATGACTCTTAAAAACAGATACCGATGTTCTAATTCATAGTGTTCTTGTATCATTCTATAATTACAAAAAGAATTTTGCAATCCTGACTCTATCAATAGACTGAAAATAATGAGACAAATGAAAGTTTAATTAACTAAAAACAGTTGTTCCAAAATAGTAAGACTGAGAAGCAATCACGGAAACGGTAACAGCCAACAGAGTTGGCAAAATGATTGCACAAGTGGGCTTGCAGCGTCACCGCTTAAAATAAGCTTTTAATGGAACTTTAGAATAGATTTCATGCAACATATCTTTCTCTTCCATCTCAATAACAACACAAAAGAAGTTTGGGAGAGGCCGTTACTAAATCAGATGTTGGGCCATAAAAATTCTGAAGCAAACATCAACCCGAGCTCAGCAATAAACACCTTGAATGTGGAATCAAGTTTTATGGTCTCTACCAAATGAATTCATCTGGATTAACAGAAAACCTTTCCAAATAATAGCATCTGGAGACTAGCCTGAAATACAAAGTATGTAAACCAACTATAAATCTACCGAAAGAGAACGCAACGAAACTGTTTTAAATGCACAAAGTAATACAAAATGTGATACAAGCAAGAAGAAGAAGCACTATAACAAAGCACGAGAATCTCAGAGCGCAATGGAATCTTTTCCCTTGGAAAACAACACCTGTTAACCGTGCAGCCCGCACCAGAAAAGAGCCTTGCGGATCCCAGAAGTAACGCTGACCTGATCTCATCAGACCGTGGTAGCCAGAACCAGTCCTTTGGTTTTACTTAAACACACAAATACATGTGTTTAGGCCATCCCCCTCGGCATCATCGCCGCTGAGGTATGGGGTATAAAGAAAACCATCGTCCATTACCGCCAACACTGCAGCGCCAATGCCATCCCTCGGCGTGTTTTACGGCTTGATCCTTGTGATTAGAGCGCCTTTAACGCCAACCCCTCGCTAGTAAGACGGCGATCAAGCGCCACGCTGCTCCTAAACAACATAAAGGGAGTTCATGAATCCTACATTAAGACACCGGAGGTTTCAGGAGGTTGCCATTTCATCCCCGTGAATGTCTATTGGACCTCAAGATATGTCGCATCTCCCAGACATGATGCTATGGGAGACGGTTTCATTTCTCTCGCTCTACCTTGTGATCTTGAAGAGGGATTAACAGAGATACAGGGGATTCTCTCTCTCTCTCTCTCTCTCTCTCTCTCTCTCTCTCTCTCTCTCTCTCTCTCTCTCTCTCTCTCGCAGATATATTTTACTCAAGTTTAATTTCTTGTCAATGCCGAACATCTAAATTGCCGATTCTTGGGAAATAATAACATCCTCTACATCTGTCTATTGCTGGTGGCCTTCAAGAGGGGCTAACAGGATGTCTGAAAAGAGTCTTTGATTATCTGAAAATTCTTTGAAATCTTGTATACAAAAAATTTAGAAAAAATGTAGTTACCTCCCGCCATAGTTACGTTACATAAGGAAAAGTTATGGGAAAGGACGGCTTTCCTAAGGGTCATCGGTGAGCTCATTTATCGAGCTGTTGTTGTCTATAAAAGTGGTTGGTGTGGGGGAGAATGGCATCTTTTTATATGGAGTCTGCGAAGAATGCAGTCATAACGACGAAGTATGGAGACATAAACAACAGTTTATGTACTGAGGAGAAATCTTCATAAAAGCTTGAGCAATATTGAACGTCTTCTATGCTTGAGGGAATGCTCGTCATCCAAGATTTTGCTTTATGTAAGCCAAAGCTGTGTTCATTAACAAACATAAACAAACAGCAATATAATGTGTTGGACATAAATATATGCTTTTTTGTTCACATCCACGAACAAGCGAAATCCCACTCTAAACGGAGTGGAAAAAAGTTCTGTCGATTAATTCTTGCTCGGTTAAAATGAACTGTGAAGAAAATAATTAATGATTTAATTTTTTAGCTAACAGATCATCATTATGGGTCTATGCTAAAATAACATGGACAATTAAGTACAAGATGCTCTAGAATCTTTGTACCTTGTAGAAGTAAGAAGTAGTGGTCACGAGTAACTGTAATGCGATGTTTGACTAAATTGTCCAAAAACTTTTGGTATAAAAATAATACCAGATATCTCCAACAGAAGGCACAGAATATCAGTTTCGAACATGAAATATAGTACCACTTTCGATTCACATTAATATTAACCTACAAATTAAGAGTCGTCGGCTGCCTACCGCATGAATAGCTACAGTCCATGACCTTAGCCATACAACCTAATAGTCTCAGCATCGTCAAAGCTTCGTGCAATTCCTTATCTAAAGGACAGGTCAGGCGAAACCTTTGAAGATGGCTACAAGGAATCTTAAGAGGTCTCTTTTCGCCTCACTAAAACCATTTTTGCATAAAAAGACTTAAGGCAACTACTACTCCTCTCCGCAGAGCAGTCAAACCTAAGCTTTATATTCCATTTCAATTACTTGGCTGTTATTATAGCAATGAAATGAGTTTAACAGTATCATAACAAAAACGCTGAACTTCCAGTTAAAAGCGTACCAAAATTTTTCTGAATTAATTTCGTGTAATTTAGAAAAAAAAAAAAAATGCGATACGGTCAGCGAAGTCTTTCCTGAAACTTTGTCAGCAAGCTATTACACAGATATGTCGAGTAAGCATTATTTTGTTGACCACAGAAAAATTCAATATCTGAACCTAAAAGCAATTTCATCTTTCTAGCAACAAGTTCATGAACAAACTCAGAATAAACTTAGTCTTTAACCTCTGATGGCATTTGGTAATTTTCGGTGAACCTCAGATGGAGGTTTCTCGCAAAGAGCATCATGAAAATAACCCTCTAACATTACGTTGATAACCTATCACAAAGTATACGCTTGCACTAATGAAGAGAGCAGCAGGCTAAGGGCGTGAATTCCTTAGCCATTTAACAGCTTTTCTCAGCCCAGGGATTCATGTGTGTATCTGATATCAGCTTCACGTTACCTCTTAGGGAATGTCTACGTCTCCTGCTGATATTTGCTGTGAGACAAGACAGAGACCTCTCTGTTATAGGTTACTACTTTAAATCTCAGCTAATTGACTTCCCAGTGGTGTAAGAAGTTCAAGGTACCTCGAAACGAAGTAAATAAATAAAAACGTTTACGGGCGAAGCTACATCAACAACTTATGTTATCAAAAGCCTTAGATAATTTGCACCTATTACTGCTGTATACAAAATAAACACGGCACTGCGCTCTTCCTAAGATAGCGTTGTTTCTATACTGAGTGATATTTGATGCAGATTATCTATCGTGGGCCAGAAATAATAACTGTTTATGCAAGAACTATTATATGGATAACTAGGCTGAATCTTGCTGAAAAATAATATCCTTTTAGGATGCTGTCATCAACTGCGGCGTGTGCAACACTACACTACCAGGGTTGACGTAACAGCGAAGCATAGTAATAGATCCTGATGTTTTTGGTCGATTAAAGATAGACGAGTTTAATAGTTTGGGGAAACTCGTCCATAAACTACGAGAGTGAACATTTCTCCTAGTGTAAAGTCTAGAGTGACACAAAACTGGGGCTAAATATGTCTCAAGCAAATGTAGGTTCTCATTTATTGGATTTTTTTTTACGTTATATTCACCAACATACTGTACATACGTGATACAACAGTACATATGTACACACACACACACAATACAAATATATACATATATATGCATATACATATGTGTGTGCACTATTATCATTACAAGGAAAGGTACAGCCGATGCTGAAAAAGCAAAACACTACAAACCCAAGGGAACCCAAACAAGGAGCGCAACCCAATATACTAAAGGAAATTTAGAAGTAAAACGAATAAACTATTTAAAAAATAATCAAGAAAGACAAATAAAATATAATTAAGTTAATTAAAGAAGACAAATAGTAAGTAAACTATGAAATGAGACTTATATCAACTGCTCAACAAAATACCATTTGTGCTACGTTTGAACTTCTTACGTTCCAAAGGTCCAACTTCAGGATTAGAAAGATCATTCGACCAGTTGGTCAAACAGGACTAATATTTCTAGAAAAGTGGGGTACTAAACCTTACAGCAGAAAAGCCAAGGCTGTAATAATCAACTGCATATCCAGTTTTACGTGGTGGATAATAAAACTAGGAGAGATCTTCATGCTGAAGATAAGAATCAATACTTATCATACAACATATACAAAGAACCCGCTGAACGGCGGGGAAAGAAATTCAAATAAAAATCAGACATAAAATTTAACAGAACTCAAGCTCTTGTTCAACATTCCGGATGAGAGCCACCTACTGAAAACCAACCAACCATACATACATACATATATATACATATATATATATATATATATATATATATATATATATATATATATATATTACTGTATATATATATATATATATATATATATATATATATATATATATGTGTGTGTGTGTGTGTGAAAAAAAATTATTATAGAATGAAAAGAAAATCATACATTCACAGCAAGCTTGTGGTCCCCAGTGTTTGACCAACATGGACGTAAGAACGACGTTAGGTACCTCACCCTTTTTGTTTCACCGGAGGTTAATGAAAATTCCCTGTCAAGATTAACGACAAGGATAATCATGCTAGGATCCACTGTATTGATTAAACGCAAGGATAAAGCGTTTTATGACCCTGGGTGGGGCGATGTGTGTGTGTGTGTGTGTGTGTGTGTGTGTGTGTGTGTGTGTGTGTGTGTGTGTGTAGGGGGTAGAATGAACGAATTCCTCTAAATGAAGGAAACGCCTTTAAAAGCAAAATGGGAGAAACAGCAGAAAGAAACAAAGCATATAAATACCGTATAAATAAAAAGACAAAATTTGTTATTAATTCAACAGAAACTGTAAAAACCGTTTTTACGAAAATGACTGACATACTCGAATTGCAGCAGCAATATCCGCCTATATATATATATATATATATATATATATATATATATATATATATATATATATATATTCAGCATACGTCCTTTCCCCTTAAAGGTTGTGGCTTGCCATTCAGGTCTTAAAACGTGGGCTGAGGTTGTTCCCTTATGCCGTTTCCCATCCTGGTTGCAACCCATCACATTAGACTAATTACTAAGTACATAATTCCCTAATGAGATCAACAGCAGTGCAATACGTTTTCACTTTAACTTTTAAATGTACATATAAAAAGTAAAATTTTATGTCCCATTTAACCAGGTCCCTCTTCTTTGTGTTTCGTATTTAAACAGAATGGTAATGGTATCGGAGTGCCTCATACGAATCTTGAAAATCTTTACGTTCAAAAAGCACTATCAATTATAAGCTAGAGTTGAATAGAAATAAACTTTTACTTTAATGCATTGGGCATCCATTAACACTAACTAGTTACTAATGGCATCGGGTCATTTCTTCTTGCACAATGCTTCTTCTCTCTCTCTCTCTCTCTCTCTCTCTCTCTCTCTCTCTCTCTCTCTCTCTCTCTCTCCAACATAAAAAAAATACATTCATCTCTGCAAAATACTGAGCCCTACAGTAGACCTAATACATTTTCTCTTCTTTTACAGATTCAAGCTCCAGCGACAGGACACTGCCACATGTAAGAGGTATTCGGCATCTCAGGAAACTATCCACATCGATATACTGTAGAAGAGACAAGTCAATAAAACAAACTCAGGAAATTCCAGCATTATAACATGAGAGCTAAAACGTCATGTCTCTATGGAACCAGATTCTTGTTGAAAGTTTAACAGAAAGTCGTAGTAACATCAGTAGCTTTGAGACACAATAGTTATCAATGCTTATTCAGGTTACATAGGCAGACAATTCAAATCACAAAAGTCAATTCAGATCTTACTCCCTAACCCTACTTACAATAAAAAAAATTAAAAAGTACGCTACAACAGGTAACACACCTCCGTTGACTTTCTGATCTGAGCAGTAAAACATGGAGTTAAGAACATAAATCTGAATAAATGAAAACACTATAGAAAATATAATACAAGTGAAAACAGAAAAAGTAATACAAGTGAAAGGTGATTCTAAGAATAAAGTGTTGAACAAGAGGGCAGATGAAAGCTAGTAGTCAGATTCAAATGGGATGAGCTATCATCAGCCATCATGGGGCCTCCAACGTTGTTGCTTCTGCTCTTGCAGATTCTCTTGTTAGTCACCGTTCGAGCTCTTCAAACGGGTGAGTACTTTATGTGTTGTGTTCCCTTATAAGAAATGCTACTCCTTATTGGCAAAGTTTATCATCGCCAATATCATCCTTTCAAGGTTAAGTACACAAAACCTATTTACCGTCCCCTTCAAAAGATATATATCATCTGTGACCCCTTGACGGAAATATACAGCTGGATATTCTTTATTTTAGAAGGAAATTGATGGTATATCGAACTACAGCCCATCTTCCTTACTGCAGCAAAAGACCTATGAATGTATCAGAAGGATAAGATGGCAATGAAAGTCATATCTAAAACGTTTGAAAAAACGGGTTCACAGGTTAAAGGATTCGGTTGCTCAGGTAACTTTTTCAGAACATAGTAATACTGAAGCTAGATAATCGTTAATTCAGTACTCAATGGGCGAAGGAACTTTCCCTAAAACTACTAGTTAAAGAGATTATCGGGTATTATAAAACGCTATCAAGTTCAAAATGACACTAAACTTAGCATGCTATTCAATGGCCCAACACCTTATACAATTAACCCTTTCAATTCCTAGAATGTCTACGATTTAGATTTTGTGATGTAATGTTGATCAAGTCCGGAAAATAGTTTGGAAGTGAACATAGCCTATAATACAAAGATATTGTCCTCTCGCTGTGAAGACGTCTAATACCTCTGTTGATACTATAGTGAACGACTGATAAGAATGCACAAAGTCGAATGTAGTCATAACATATTAATAATAATGACAATGACTTTTACGATCCAAATGTGCGCCCATGGCTAAATTTATCAGAAAACTGACAGCTAATAAACGATTTGAAATGGTGTGCATAACAATTCATATTGTGAAAGAAACGTCTTTACAATGGCTCTCTAGCAACACGTTTGAGTATAAACCATGAAGAGTAGAGGCATGTTTGACCAATGTATAAAATAATAACAGCAGTACCTGGCTCTCTTCAATGGTTCAGAGCCACCAGCATTTTCTAATGGGCTCTTCAAAAGACAGAATACCATTTTGGCGTTATTTACCACAAAGGAGTTTCACTTTAGGGATTTTAATACCACAGTTTATCTGTCGTCGGCCGTTCTCCTTTTTCATCTTTTTCAGATTTGTAATTCAAACGTACTGCCGCAGACACTCATGATAAATGTAGCCATTGTTAAAATGAATGGAACCATCGTAATGGAGGCCAATAAATACTGGCCTTAATGTATTCAGTAAAGCGCGCGTATGTCCGAAATCTGTGGTAACGCAGGTTGTCTTAGGTGAGACACACGAAAATGCAAGAAAGGATGCGAGCAGTAACTTTTCATATGTCATGATGATGAATAAATTCATTCACATATACAGAGAGAGAGAGAGAGAGAGAGAGAGAGAGAGAGAGAGAGAGAGAGAGAGAGAGAGAGAGAGAGAGAATTTTAAGGCGAAATGTTTTCAAAAGGACATCAGGTTTACAAAGAACTAAAATCTAAAATGGCATTCAGAAAAAGAGAAGCAGTCATTTGCCATGCGTGAATAATGGAACATAATATAAAGATTGTTTAGTACACATAGCTGATTGCTACTAAAACCTGAAACATACTTTAAGAACACAACGTGAGAGGCAACAAGCCAAAATAAGGCTCGAGAAGTCAAGCTCAAAGGACTTATTAGTTTACAGTAAAAGAAACTAGTTTAAGAAAGAACACCGAACTGCACAGTTTTTCCCCAGCAAATTTACAAACTTCCTGCCTCTCTCAATTAAAGGCGCAAGCACCGCAACAAAACGAAGTCGTATAAATTTAAAGGAGACGTTTTTAAGTATTCCTTAAATACGAGATAAAGAGCATTTTATTGCTCCCTCATTATTTAAACTATAGCAGCGATCAGCAGGCGTGAGGTAAGCGCCGCAAAGTTATGGCCGCAATTTAAATTCCGCCCCGGTGCAAGCAATGCTTAATCTCGCTTTGAAGAGATGCTGAAATATGCGCGCGTGGCATTTTTATTTTTGGTAGCTTTCTCGTGGCTGACACCGCACACAGCCATTATTTTGCATATTACTTCCCCCTTTATCTTGGCGGTTTTTCTGCGGCTGAATTCAAAGTTCGCAAGAAAAACACTAAATATGAGGCCAGTGTCATGCCAGACTTACGGCTACATATAAAATCCTTAGCCTCGAGAACTACTTAATATTGAGTTTCTGATTTTAATGTCTAAGACCTTTTCTCATTACTCTTTTCTTTAAAGAGATATGGCGGAAAATGTTTTCAGTAAAAACTTTAAGACCTTTAAAAATCTGATTAACGTATTTTTCAAAAATGCAATGACTGAAGATAAAAGAAAAGCACAGGAATCTTGCAGTATCACGGGAATTCGAACATCCGATAATATTAGCAAACACTAAATATAAATGCTTGACATTTAATACGTTTCCGAAAGGCGACAATTTCTCTCTCTCTCTCTCTCTCTCTCTCTCTCTCTCTCTCTCTCTCTCTCTCTCTCTCTCTCTCTGAGGAAATAAGAGCCATTGCAGGAGTTTTCAACAAATTCAACAAGCTGGAATGCTCCCTTTTTTTCGCGCTAGTGATCATGTTCATGCGTATGACAGTCGTGGACAATATGGCAAAGGGTGACAAAGGAATGTGGGAATGACAGATGGATATTTGAAAGTGAGTGCAAGGATCAGAGATTTTTCCCCCCCATGAAATTCGGGGATCGAAAATCAAGAATTAATTATAACTTTCGTATTGGGAACAAACACATTCTATACATGTTTGTTTATTTAATATAGAATATAGAGTATATATATATATATATATATATATATATATATATATATGTATATATATTATACATATATATATATATATATATATATATATATATATATATATATATATATATATATATATATATATATATATATATATATATATATAAAATCTTAAGCCCCTTCCATTACGGTTGGGCCTCGGAGATTATCAACCGCCGGTTCCCATTTAGTCTTAGAGATGAACACGCTAGTTCCATTCCCTTCAATACCCTGGCTGCAACCAAGCACAATTACCCACTACTAAGATCAACAGATCACAAAATTTCAGGAAACGACCCAATTCGATTCACTCTTCCCCAGAGGATCGATCTCTGGTTTCTGATGGTGATACACGGGAAATCTTGACTCTTTAGTCACACACATGCACAAATACAAATACAAACACACAAACGCACACATACATATTTAATATATATATATGCATATGTATACTATATAAACATATATATATATATATATATATATATATATATATATATATATATGTTATATATATATATATATATATATATATATATATATATATATATATATATATATATATATATATATATATATGTATATATATATATTTAGACAAACAAACGTGTATATCTACACACACACATGAGTTATTATATATATATATATATATATATATATATATATATATATATATATATATATATATATATATATATATTAAACCTAAATTGTATCTTAACCATCTTAAAACCCTGGAAAAAGCGGAAGAATGCTTTTGGCGTGATTGCAAGACTCGAGATTTTCGGAAGCAGCAATTAAACTTCATCAAAGACGAATTACGAGACAAAGAGGCCTGATATCTTGGAGAACATTTCTGGAAACCTTTAAGGCTAAATCATGACTCGGTTATACGTCTTTACCCCACAAGCAACATTCTAAGTCATTTTTACGGATCTTTGATCAAATGGTTACTATGTTTTTTTTAGGTGATTCTCGTTTAGCAAAATTATAAAGAAATGAATAAAAGATTCGATATGCAGTTTGCAAGTTGCTCTGTACATTTAGTCTGTTAAGTGGGCTTCTGATCTAAAACCATAGTGACACAAAGGCATTTTGGAACAAAACTAAAAATTTTTTGTCGTCAAAGGTAATGTTTCGGAATTTTAACTGGAATACAAGATTTCGACCAAAAGCCAAGCGCTGGGACCCGTGAGGTCATTCAGCGCTGAAAGGGAAATTGAGAGTAAAGTAGATTTTGAAGATGTAACAGAAGGAAAACCTCGCAGTTGCATTATTAAACAGTTGTTAGGAGAACGTGGAAAGTAAGTTGGAAGAAAGATAGGAACGGAAAGGTAATGTTTCACAAAGCGGTGAGTTTGCTTCTAGAGCCTTTGGGTAATGCCATGATCAACATCCCACAGAGAGTTCCTCGTTGGACGGGTTGATATCGTTCTCGGCTAGCACTTTGCTGGGCCTGCGTTAGAGAAATTTATTTCTGGTGATAGAAATTCATTTCTCGCTATAATGTCGTTCGGATTCCACAATAAGCTTAGGTCCCGTTGCTAAGTAACCAATTGGTTCTTAGCCACGTAAAATAAGTAAAATCCTTCGGGCCAGCCCTAGGAGAGCTGTTAATCAGCTCAGTGGTCTGGTTAAACTTAAGGTATACTTTTTTTAACATCCCACATATATCGTGATGCATCGCATCAGTTTATGACGTTTAGCAGCTGCTTCTCCCACAACAAAAGGAGCGAGAAATAGCTGCTCGGTAATGCGCATATCATTCCGTACCAAAAGTGGTGGCTGGCGGTTTCGGTTTTTTCGATGTTCGCATTGATTGTCTGAATGTTGTTTTGAATGTTGCGATTCAAGATTTTTATTTAGGTGAGGAACCATGAAATTATTCTTTTTACGACGGCGTTTCTCCTCAGCATGCAAATTTACCGAAAACATGGAAAAGGCATATTTGTAAAAGAAATAATAAATTCTTATTTTTCTGCATTGTTATCGTTTACACACCAATTCATAACTCAGAGTTTATCACATTCAGTTGTTCTGTGCCTTCTGATACTTAAAACTCAAACGCTTTGGGATTTGCAAAAGAACTATTAAATAATATCACTTCAAGTCGAATGAAAAAAAAAATTATTCCCTTCGTCATTATTACCGAGCACTGTTTTATCAAGCAAAGCTAGACTCTGAAAGTTTTAAGACCTTCGACGTTAAAGCAATACGCCGGGGAATAAAATCCTTTGTTCTTTGGCTTAATGCAGATTCCACAGTCTGGAAATAAGAAAATTTGCAGGACAGAAAGATTTCAGTGAGATTTCTTTTTCCTTTTTTAAAATATTTCCATTAGCAGGAAGAATGGAGTTTTTCCTGGTTGAGCACGAGAGAGAGAGAGAGAGAGAGAGAGAGAGAGAGAGAGAGAGAGAGATCACTACAAAGGAATAGTAAACTCGCTCTGATTTGGCAAGCCAAAATGTGTTCCTCCATTAATTGTTGTGCAAAAGCTGTAAACTGAAAAATTCTTTCAAGTAAAGAGTTTTGTCTTGGTTTACACCGAGATCCAACTTTTGTCGTGCAAATAAAGAAGATGGCTAATGCAGAGGCCGATGGGGCGAGCGACCCAATGGCCTTATCTAAGCCAAACCCAAACAAAGTTGAGCATACTAGAACTAAACGAAAAAAGATATACCCCACTAATTTATGAATATGTCGACTTCTCTCTCAATTGTTGTACAAGAATCTCGAGACAATGTTACAACTATAGTTAGCTGCTAATGAAAACGGTGAAGCATTAAATGTTCCTTCACTCACGTTACAAGACTTGCCAAAAAATGAAAAAGTTGAGCAACCGATGAGCGTTCGTCCTGCGATGACTTTCCATTTTGTGCAGTACTTTGGCAACGCCTGGTTGTGGAAAAGGCTCAAGAAACGTGTCACGACACATTTACGAGGCTTTCAAGCAGAAATTTTCAAAAGGAGAAATTTTCATCACAGGATTAAAAAGGATACAATACGAAAATCTCGAAAAATAGTCGAATAACTATCAACTGCTTTCTCCTGGCAAAATTATCCATCACCTGAAACGACCTCACATCCAGTGGATATTGTATCAGTATAATTTTGGGAGCCCAACTTCAGCCTTTCTTAACAGAGTTTAATTAAATGTCTTCTGTCTTTGTAATCCAAATAATACTTGAAACTTTGCTTAGCCTAATTCTGTTCCAGCAGTTGGCTCCTCATTGGTTTTTCTAAATTAGTACATACATTCCACACCGCTCTCAAGAGAATGAGTAAGAACTCAGTTTTCTTTTGAAGCAGGGAAATAATTTAGAATAAACCATTATGGTCTACCTTCTTCCCTTCCATTCTAAATTTTTGAACTCAGTCCTGTGACATACTACAGTATGAGAAAAATATCTTATTCACTAATGGAGAAAATTATTGGCAGGCACTACTGTGTAAACCTGAACTGCTTAACTAATTGAACTAATTTCCCACTGCGGTTATTCTCTCCCAAGCATAAAAATATAATTATAAATATTGGAAAAGAAGAGTTAGCTGTGCGTAAACATTGGCCCAGGTGATAAGATTATGCTTGTCGGTGGGTGAAGGGGTGAATAACGGTTGATATATAACAGGAATTTCCAAAAATGAAATGGAAACGGAGCGTGTAACCATAACATATAGATTAGTTCATGCAAGTGCTGAAAACCTCTTGAAATGCATTAAATCAATCGTACTTGGTCTTCATTAGCTGCTGAACCGATATGACCTAAGTGTTATCCTGGCTATATCCTACTGCAGGATTAGGATATTTCCTTTTTGTCCATGACGGGTTAAGTTTCACACTAATATCCTGGTTATATACTCATGAAGAAACCAGGAAACAAAAACTCATAACATCAAGGAATAACAGAAAATAATAATGAGTGAATTCCCTTTTCTTATTAGAAGACCAACTTGCAACACACTACCAGAGGCAGAACAACACCGATGAGCTAAATTTACGAGTCCAGCAGAAAGTTCCAATTGCATCAATATTCTGGAGGAGTCGGAATAGCACAAAAGAGAATGGGCATGTTCGAAAAGTCTCTTTAAAGAAGGAGCCAAATGGAAAGTTTTAAGGTACTATATCCTTGAACAAGAGGCCTAAAGCGAAATTGGGTTTGGGTAGAGGTCCATTGACGAAATAGTTGAAAAAAAGGGGGAAGTTGAGGGTTTTCTGGAGAGAGAGAGAGAGAGAGAGAGAGAGAGAGACTCTGGAGAGAGAGAGAGAGAGAGAGAGAGAGAGAGAGAATGGAATATCTGATGAGCTGATAAAAGGTCCCACAGAGGTGGGGTGAGGATTATCTCGTCGAAGCCCTCCCATTTGTAATCATGGTATGACGATATATGTTTAACTAAGAACGTGAACTGATTCCTTACGTTTCTTTATTTTTATCTTTTCCTCTAACTCTCTCACTCCTCGGCTGTGACTTGTTAAAGTCAAATGAAAACCAGGCACTTAATCGAATGCTAAGCTAAACAGATGCCAGATGGGCCATCAAATGACGTGTCAGGGTAAATTGATTCGCCATCATGGCTACTAGGTGTTTGTAGAAAGATGATATGAACCATGAGTCATTTGAGTATTTTCTCTTACTTATTTTTTCATATCTTTCCTCTGGCTTGACACAGATAGACATTCCATTACCCGTCTCTTTGGCCAATCAGTTAAAAATAAGAACTTTTTGAGGACACGGAAACGTAATTTCTGGGCAATGTTTTTCATAAGTTATACAACATGTGGTTACCTTTTCATCCCCTATTCGTCACAGCTTAACATCTCTCGCATTTCTAACCCTTCTTACTCCATATGTAGTAAGTCGTGTTGAAACTGCACCTTCTAGTGCTTTAGTGCTTGAATGGCTTGCAACTGGGGCTTTCCTGCTGACGTTCGTTGTATCTATGTTGGGAATGATGGTGCCTGAAAATTCTACTTGATCAACACAGATGTCCTGGACTTGATAGATAATGCATGCGTTTCATGCCTGCATCCGGCATTGACCCTCACTCTTTGTGTTTAGTGCGCAAAGGTCAAGCATATGGGTTCTTCGACCTTTACTGTGTGGTTCTTGGTCTCCTTCTCAGTGAGTGGGATGGTTCAATGAGAAGATGAAGTGCGGTTCTTCAGTGCATTCTAAAGGTAAAACATCACTGTTATCTCCCCTTCATATTTCCACGCTGGCTCCAACCTCTATCTCTTCACATATTGTAGTCTACCTATAACCTTTCTACAGCGCATGAGGTAGACCAATCCAAATGTTTGACATGTCTTGGTTCTCCAACCTGTGTCTGCGGACATATCACAAACAAGAGAACTGAGTCATTGTTAGACATGTGACCTAAATTGGGTATTCTAGGAAAGCCTTCCTTATTCGCTTTTGCAGAACATAATGAAGACCAAGCCACTGAACTTGGCAACTGTGTATAAAATCCCAAACCTGCAGCATTTACTTTGATTCAGGAGGCAGATACTTGTCTTCTGGCTCTTGAGGCAATGGTCATACAGTATCCCACTGATAGCAGAACCCTGCTCTAATCTGCTGGCTTAGAGCATGTGGCCTAGTGCTTCTCTGGCCTGATCACCACTTGGTGCTAAACTGCCAAGTGTTTTATGACAGATAAAAGTATTTTAACACTTCCTCTACACCACGAGATTGCATGAGAAAATATTACAGCCATGCAAACCTGGTTAAAAGTCCCGCAAAAAAAAAAGAGTAGTATTTTTATCCTAACATCCAATATCTCTACCAGCCCAGGAAGCTGTGGATGACTTAATGTGTTCTCATCCACTAAAACATTATAGTGCTGAGCGTGCATTGCATGAGAGTCGGGAGGTGGTAACAAAACAGGGGGGCAAGGCATCTTCTGATAGGCTTGGGCTGTTAGCGAGTCACAGACGCAGGGAATCTCAGAGATTCCTACTCAGTGTGTTCTGTTTTGTCGTGGTTATTACATGTTTGTGACTTATATATTTTAATACAGTTTTCTGATGAAGATACGGTGCCTACTGGTGTGATATTATTATGACAATGTCTCCTCACAGTGAGGGTTGTGATGAGAATAATGGTTCTATGGTCATAAAGCTGGGCCTACCAACCATGGTGGAAAGCATAAAGAGGGCAGCATTAGTGATGATAACAGTGTTGATGACCTGGATTATGTTCAGGATTAGCCATGAGTGATGATGATAGTGACAGTAACGGTGATAGTTTACAGCCATTAATGTTGGTGAAAATTAAAATATTTTTTTATTAATAGTAAAATGAATAATAAAATGAAAATTAGTTAATAAGACAAAATACTATAATAACATTCTACAGGAAAATACCTTCACGCGAAAAATAAACGAGGGTTCTAAGTTGAACATTAACACAGATACGGTAAAAAGGATATACCTACTATGACCCCATTTCTGGCACTGTTCAAACGGGCATGCAAACACTCGTGTCCTCAAGCAATGTTCTTGCCGTCACCTCTATCACATTTCCAGTCACAGAATAAACTATGAAAACTCCTTTATCTGGCATACCCTATACCCCCAAGTCAGCCACTCATCATCATGACACATCTTGCTTGTTATTCCATAAATTCTTACATTTTGTGGTGGCCATCTTTATGCCAACAATCAATTCCAAAAGAATTCTCAACTTACACTAATCACTCCTGTTCTTGCGTAATTCTGCTATACCTCTCTTCTATCTTCTGCATTCAGCAACTCTTCAAAGTAGTTCATGAACACAGTACTGCATTCTCTTTAGACTGCATCTCTCAGTTTTCATGTTTTAATACACAGCTGCTCAAAATCTTCTCTTGATTTACTTCCTGAACAGCTACCCAGTCCATTTCCTCTGAAATGCTGCCCAAATTGATCATAAATCTCCACTGACTCTTGCCATCCCTTTTAATTTACTTTCAGCTGTCATATTCATGTACATGTATACTTCAGCATATTACTCTCCTGTCCCGCAGCAGCCGTTCAAACCCTCCATTTACTTTTATATACTCCTTAAATAAATAAATAAATAAATAAATAAATAAAAGATAAAAAAAATTTAATAGCCTCTCCACTAAATATACCACAATGGACTTCTTTTTATACCCTTTATGTGCCTATACACTCTAGCATAGCACGCTGATTTTAAAACACCAATCTTGCGTCTTGTATTTCCAAAAACTTCTTTTCACTCTGATATCTTTAACCATGGCTCATCCATCCTTTCCCTGCAGGATAAAATTCTTCGTTGTAACCAAACACGCACGTCTTAACCTCCAACTGAAGCATTCCTTTTCAACTAAAACTACCTTCAACTATCACCTACACTTCGACCCGGTAATAATCAGATAGAGCTCAAGTCACGCATCTTCTCACCACTGCATCCACGAACTTAGTTTCCTATGAATCTGTAATGATCCACCATTTTCTCACCATTTCTCTCTCTCTCTCTCTCTCTCTCTCTATTCGTCCTCTTATTAAACGTAAAATTACATTATATATGTATACATATATATATATATATATATATATATATATATATATATATATATATATATACATACACATATATAAAAAGTACTTATATATCTATATAGACATACACACACACACACACACACACACACATGTATATATATATATATATATATATATATATATATATATATAATAATATATATATATACATATACAATATAGACAAGTAAAATAAAAAAATAACCAACTCAATGGGCGGAAAATACAAGGTGAAAACTACTAGTAAACATAATAAAAAACTTTATATTGACACTTCTCTTGTAGGTAATTATCAACAAAATATCAGAAGTTCAGATGGTGACAGCAACGACGGTATTCAAGCAATGTAAAAGACACCAGACACCTCCTTTCATTCTAACCATGTAGGCAATTACAGCCACAGCTTCATCAGTCATTAATATGGTTAATGAAACAATCTCACAGTTCATTAGTATTGTACTTCAACATTAAACGAATTATGAAATTAATTTTTGCTAACCAATACACTAAGCTTAAAAGACAAAATCCTATGAAAAATATACCACTTACGTGACCAAAGAAAAAAATGAAAAGATCAACACTTTCAACGGTTCATTACCACTAAACGATAAATCAGGCGAGTGAGGAGGCCTTAGGCCTATCTCTCTAACGATCCGATCTTTTGACTTGCACTGTACAGCTTAAGGAAAATAACCAGCTATATCATTACATCAACGTTAATTAGACATGTGTATTATGGGTCTGAATTTAAGCGCGTGTATACATAAATATTTCTTCAGTCCCTCTAAGGCAATTTGTACCATATACATGTGTTGCTTCCGTTTGTCGGGTTGTTTTTCCACTTCAATTTCTGACAGTCAACAACTTTGTCCATTATCCCAACAAAAATCATTTTTCCTCCCTGTTTAAATAGCCTTCATCTCCACTACAGTTATTAAAATTAAATGTCTAGTTACGTATTATTTATGTATAAGTATTTGTATGAAATTATATATACAGTGTATATAAATACAGTATATATATATATATATATATATATATATATATATATAATAATATATATATATATATATATATATATATATATATATTTGACTTAGGTAGTTATCATAATAACAATCAGCGATTCCAGTATGGTCAATCTCAAGGATATGTTCACAAGTAGTGTCTCCCTAAGAAGGTTTTTAGTTATCAAACAAGCCAGATCTTACCCGTAAAAGAGGCCAATAACGGGATGTAATTTTGGTGAAAAAACCTGTCATGGAAAGAAAATAAAATTTAGTCACCATATTTATGTCATTCATCCATGTAAAACGATAGGCTATCGGTGCCACAGTACTTATCAACAAACGAACCCGCACAAAACACACCCCGAGAAGAATCGAGTCCCGACAGCGAATTGGCGTATTATGACTGAGCGTAAGCGCAAAACTTTATAAATGTCTATTTCAAGAAAACAAGGCACCCTATCACTTTACTATATTTTATGTAACAAAAGAAAATATGACGACGAAAATTCATAAACACGCGTTTGAGTACTATGGTCCTATCCCTGGGAGGTGGAAACCAGAAGTGATCACTTCCCTTCCTACACACCGAATCACCGAAAGAATGTCAATCCTATTAGAAATTCGCACTTCAGGCTTAAATTTTACTGCTATGCTGATGATATGCATACTTTTAAGTTCAAATGGCGATATGCATCCGTATAAGTTCAAAGGTAAGATGAAAGCGACTGCACTCTGTTGCCATAACACATCAACACTATCCAGATAAGCGCACGTGCATGCAAAGTAACATAAACTGAACACCGAACCAATTCCTTGAAGGATAGATACATAGCTTTCCTTTCCCAAACAGAGTCCCCAACGGTATTCTGGGTTTAAGCTCATAAGTCTTCGCTATTTCCAGTTGTTTTAAACAAGAAATGAGAATGGTAGATTCAGTCATTTTCCTGGAATGCTTGTTTCTTTGAGGTCTGGCCTAGGCTTAGGCTAGGTCTCTTTGGTGTTTTCCGAAACGTATCACAATTAGTTTAACACTGATACTAGGCTAACCAGAATTGAGCATTAGCATACAGAGATATAACAGATATTGGTTTTCTCGGCACTAAGGCCTATATTAAACTGATGGAAAACTACTAACCTACATTAGCCAAGGCCGGTACTAACTTGAAAGCCAGGGAATCTTGCATTATGATTCTACTGTACAAGTCACACTAGTGAGGTTAATTTTATATCCTGTTTCAGCGCAGTATTCAACACTTCATGTTCAGTTAGCGTCAGATGAGAATAGTTGTGTTAAGAACCTTATTCTAACCCAAGTAATGCATTACTCAACACCTTGACGTCACGTCAGTAAACAATCGGAGGTCTCGACTGACATTCTACCCAACACGAAAAGATTTTGTGTGTCAGTTCCCTGTCCATTTTTAAATCACTGATTGTTTTGTGTGCTACCCGAGCCCACTGTCATATGAATTATCTGATGCTAAGATATTATTTCATTATTTAGAATAGGCATTGTGTAGAGTAATGCTTAGTTTTCATAATTATATTTTCTTGCTTACAACACCGCTTTTTATTTATGTATATATTCTTGTCTCTTTTTACGAAGGTTTAGCAGCAAAATCGAGAAATGGAGAAATTAAATTCGCGCGTTTATTCTTTTACCATCAGTGCATCGTTCAGACTCTCTATGAGCCACTCAAGGTGCTTAATGGGTTCATCTGACCATAAGCCTGGCTACCCTTTCAACTTCACTTTGATGTGAGTTTAAACTCAGAGATTGTCGTCCAGTCTCCAAGAACCTCTTTTATCTTTACTGTATATTTTGCCTAATGTCTTATTAACGATTGCAGTACATGCAGACAAATCATACTCTGTATACATCACCTAGAAAACATAATTTCTGCCTTTGTAGTTTCTCATATGACACTGTCCTCTGGAAGCCAAACTCCGTGTTTTTTTTTTAATTCTCTCTCTCTCTCTCTCTCTCTCTCTCTCTCTCTCTGACAAGACTAAGAGCGTTATTTAAAATCATTAATATATATTAAACCAAATGTTTTCTCATTTAAATATGATATGCTTTCACTCGTTCTCCTGTTATTTATTATCTTGTAATGCTCATGCGCCTCCTAAAAAATTACTGTGATTTCCTCATATCGTTCCTAACCCGTTTTCCTCCTTTTCCTGAAAACAGCAGGGTTTGCCTGTCTCCAAGTAGTTAAATCATACACTAGTGCTTCATGTACATTTCCGTTTAGTAATTACAACTCTTTATAACCGCCTCGTGAAATTTCAGTATGTTCTGTATACAGCGTCCCTTTAAACTGTATCCACATGTATAATTAGTGTATTTCTGTTTCAACTTTTAATCATTTAACTCCAGCTTACCTCCCCTTTCATTACTGCCTCCCTCTTTCCGCAATACTGAGTCCTTGTATCACTCTACTCGAATTTGAATTAATCATGTGTACATTTCTGGGAAAGGTATGGACACAGTAGGAGAGATGGGAGCTTCCATATAGCCTTATGATGTCATTTGCAGATGAGCATATTGCTTTAGAGCAAGCAAGAAAAGAACCATTAGACTCAGTTAGCCTTAGTAACAATTGACATCTGAGGCAAAACAGAAGTGAAATGCAGTTCTGATCCTTCCATACGGTACGTCTAAACTTAATTTCTTCGCTTTTGCAAATGTTGTTAGAGCGAAGTTCGATAGGAGGATGAAGACAATGTTTTAACCCGCATCTTCGCTCATTATTCCCACGGTTCCAGTATCAAATTCTATGGTCTACATTCCATGAATCTGCCACTCGGAGTTTCTGAAATTCCTTACCCCGGTCGCTTCTTCACGATCTCTTATTTTATGGGGCGACACAGTTTACAACTATAGAGCTGTAACGCGTCTCTCTCTCTCTCTCTCTCTCTCTCTCTCTCTCTCTTAAGGCTGGAGGGTTTCGGAAGATTCTGAGCGTAGACTGCGTTTGTGCGCCAAAAGACGTAGTGTGAGTTAGAAAGAATATAAAAGGTAAACTAAGAGTGTAGGAGTCAGTAGTTGAATTCCTTTTTATTTATTATTTTGCCTTTCGTAACAATTATTTTGTCAACATTCCACCTAACCATAATCGCTTTATTACTTAATCCCCTCTTCTATTCACAGGGCAGTGCGATGGTGCTCTCGGGATGCAGTCTGGGGCCATCCCGGACGAGCATATATCAGCGTCTTCTTACTACGACACGGCCGTCAACGCCATCTATGGCAGGTGAGAATAAACGCAGGCATACTGTGAATATGAATCATACATATACATTGAATATGTGTGAATGCGTATGTTTAACAGCTCTTCCCTCTTCCGGGTGATCGCGTCCAAAAGAAACGGGTCGCTGTGCCATTCCCCGTAAGTGCTAAAAAAGGGGAAGGAACCCCTTAGCGCTGCATCATAAAACCCGTCTGCGGCAGCATATTGACCACTCTCTTCCCCCTTTATTGTTTTCACCTCTCAACGGCATTTTGCATGCACCCTTTTGCCTCTTGTTTATCAAGAACCTTTTGTTTCTGAGACTTCTGCCTCGCCGTCCAGCCCAGCACTTTGCAGTCCTCAATCCCTAAACACGTTTCCTTTGCCCTTTTTGAGACCATTCATCTGTTACTTCCCCTCCGTTTACTAAAGGAAACAATAAGTATTGTCTGCTCACGCTTACATACACACAGTACAGTATATATATACAGTATGTGTGTATATATATGCTTGTGTATATATATATATATATATATATATATATATATATATATATATATATATATATATATATAGTGTAAGCATGAGTAAACAATACATATTCTTTATTTATATATATACACACATATACACAGTATAATATGAGTAAACAATACATATTCTTTCCTTATATATATACACATACATACATATATATATATATATATATAATATATATATATGTATATATTTCTTGCTAGTGTGTGTGTGTGTGAGTAATACGTACGTTCCTCATGCGGCGAAAGTTTGTGGCTGAAGTCTTCATTCTCCATATATTTCTACACAGTCTCGGTACAGTCTGAATGAAGGTTCGACATGTGTCACTAGACATCATACACACTTACATTTATATGTTGATGTACATACTGTATATGTGTCATTCTATACATGGTAAAAGGGAAATATATAGGAACAAATTATCTCTGAAACATTCACAGTTTATATAACGACAGAATTTTGGTAAATTCTGATACCTAGGACATATGAGGTGGTTGACTTTATGAAATGGCGGAACTTACATTGATTTCGAATGTTA
Source organism: Macrobrachium rosenbergii (assembly GCF_040412425.1). NCBI lineage: Eukaryota > Metazoa > Arthropoda > Malacostraca > Decapoda > Palaemonidae > Macrobrachium > Macrobrachium rosenbergii. Next base: position 67,820,656 of record NC_089795.1, read on the forward strand.
TTATTTCCTGTGTGTTTTTTTAATTATTCAGCTCCATTTAGAACATAGGGTGGCTGATTATTTGATATTTGAGGAAAAACGTTGATAAATATAACATCTGACTGTGAAAACTATTGGTTAAATAGGCTGAACATTATGCCAGTCTTTTTGTTAGACTGATAGACAGACGTATGCTGAGTGGGATGAGCATTTAAGCTCACCATCAGTTGGTATTATCCCTTCAGGGTTCCGATGACCCAAGCCACTCTCTCCCAGATCGTTAGAGTACCGTACCGTCTGTAGGAAGCTCCTTAGTAGGATTCCTCAGTCAAACCTGAGTCTATGGGTTTCCCAGCTAAGCTTGGGAAAAGACTGATTCTAAAGAAAATTGGCAGCTGGGCGCCCTCTGGAAGCACCAGAAGAGGGTCTCCTGCTGAACTAAGTATGCTAAGCTCCCTCCAGAATTCTTGGAGAAATGCCTGTAATAGTAATTTTGGTTTGGTTTAATATAGATCAAGGATACACAAGTCAGCTACTATTTCCTGAGATTTTAAAATACAGTGGCTTCATTCCACAAGCTGTTCCATAAGCGCTTAGAAACAAGGCTGACATTGTAGTCAATCCCGAGACCCCAGAATCCAAGTGATCCGATGAAACCAGTGCCTTAAAGGAATTGCAGAAAGTATAAGCGGGGTCACATATCTTTTATCAGTATCAAAGTAATAAAGCTTGATGTTAAAGGAACCCTTCATGGAATACTCGAGGGAGCCATGTGCCATCAGGCCAGGTCAAGGACTAACTTTTGGCGCTTCCCAGGAAAACCTAAGAGCCCACTGTTCTACAGTGGTCCTCTTCCAGCACTTACCTGGGGAACCACATGTTTTGTTGCCAAAATACACACACACACACACACACACACACACACATATATATATATATACATATATATGTGTGTGTAATACAGAATTCTGACTTCTGTAGTTGGGTTCAAACCTGCATTCGGTATATCAGAACGAGGTCACGTTAACTGCTCGACCACGTAGTAATCTTGACCTCGTTCTAATCAGGACCCACTCACACTGGTAATTATTTAACGAATGCTGATTCGATTCCTGCTGCGGACGTCACAGTTTATTCATTTACGTCTTCGTTTGGATCTTAGGCTTTGTACCAACGAACAGATCCAAAAATTGTGAAGAAACTGAAAATTTTACGGGTCATTGTGGTTACTGCAGTTACATGTATATCTGGAAAAAAAATTACCTGTAGATTATATTATATATATATATATATATATATATATATATATATATATATATATATATATATATATATATATATATATATATATATATATATATGTATACACACAGTATGTACAGCACATACACACATATATAGATACTGTATGTGTGTGTGTGTGTGTGAGACATTCAGCTGAATACTTGGTTGTTTGTTTTAGCTTGATTACGAAAGCACAAATAATTAACAATACTTCAGCGACTTGATGCGATGATTATACCGAAAAGGGAAGACTGCTCAGGTCCGATGGGTATGTGACAATAAAGAAGGAAATAGAGGCGCGTATAACTGGAAGGGAAATAGGAGGGAGGACGCACTAATGACGAAACAGGCGAGTCGATGAATATCAATGAAGATCGCCAACGAAAACTAATTTCACGGTCACGAATCCGTGAGATCACAAAAAAAAAAAGAGGGGGGAAAAGGGAAAAGAAAAACTTCGGCGCTGACAGTCTTTTTTTTTTTCGGTAATTCCTAATGAATTTTTGGTGTCGCACCGTCGAACTCGGTTGGTTGGATTTTTTTTTTTTTTTTTTTGCCTCAGGTTGTTTCATTTCCATCTCTTGCTTTCTGTGGCTAATAGGAGGTTTTATTTTGGTTGGGTCTCGCTCTCATTTGACGACTTTTGATAACTTCATTTGATAACATTATGGTTTTTATTTTTTTATTTTTAGGGGCGATTTGCTGAGTGGTTTCGAGTTTACAGAATCTTCACAGCTTACGAGTGTTATCTAAGTAATTAATTTTCATAACAGTTCTTCCTCATGCATATATATACAGTATATATATATATATATATATATATATATATATATATATATATATATATATATATATATATATATATATATATAATCAGAAAGCTACAAACGTCCTTTAATATCCAATTCACTCTACTCGGAAGTAATATATTTTCATATATGTTACCGAAGGGAATTTTAGTTGATAATAAGTCCACCGTCCCGTGGTCGAACCAGCGACGGACGAGGAATCAGGACTACAGTGACACACTCTCTTGTGGCCGACTGGTTAGTGTGTCACTGTAGTCCTGATTCCTCGTCCGTCGCTGGTTCGACCCCACGGGACGGTGGACTTATTATCAACTAAAATTCCCTTCGGTAACATATATGAAAATATATTACTTGGGAGGTAGAGTGAATTGATATTAAAGGACGTTTGTAGCTTTCTGATTGTATATGAATCACGGTGATGTGATAAATAGTATATATATATATATATATATATATATATATATTTATATATATATATATATATATATATATATATATATATATACATCCACACAAAGAATGTATGTATGCTTGCGCTTCCAAATATATGAATATGCTTATACACATGTGTAGATATTCTGCACATTTTATTCTGTCTCGATACACTCAAAAAGAATGTATGTGCATATGGATTTTCGTTTTTGATAACATTTAATAATTACTGTTTGTTCTGGGTCAGTGCATCAGATCTTTTCGAGAGGAATGCAAGTATGAATTGACCATGAAAATAAGGAGATGACTATCATTATCAATATTCTTGTTGACTTTAGAAAGCAGAAGATTGTTAGCTTAGTTTGCAGCCTCGTAGCACCTTCATTTTTCTGATACCTGATTACAGGAGCTTTGCAATTTACAAAATGACAAGGGTAAATGTTACGCCTATAATTGGATACGAATGGTAAAGAAATATATATATATATTTTTTATACTGTATCTTATTATAGTCCAGTGACATATACCCTAATCAGCCCCATTGAATATTATTTTTGTCTACTCGATTTCCACAAAATGTTTAGTGAGTTTTGTTACTATAAACTTGAAAGTTTAGTTACATAGCCGTCGAAAACAGGCACAAGTGTACGAAATTCATCAGTAAGGATGCTGTGAACTCCATTTCGTTTCGTTAAATATTTTCCCCACCCTGACAGTTATGGTATTAGTCCCTGACGGCTGATGATGACGCGGCATTGATCCCGCGACCAATATTTAATGTAGTGCCATTCCTAAAGGGTACAGAAAACCATTTCCAGCCTAAAAGAGGCCGCAAGAAATAAAGCAGAGAGGATATATTCTCGAAGAGAAAATTACGTGTATGCAATCCCTTGGTACAGATTAATCTATTTAGGGTCGTACGGTGGTTGAAGCCAATTAAGAGTTGCCTCCATTAAGCCCTTAGGGCATTTACCACCGGCAGGAATTACTGAGTATCCTCAGCTAGCTTCTCACTCCCTCCCCTCCCCCCCCACTCCTCTCTTCCTGGTCTCTCTCATCTATCCCCGAGGCTGACCATAAATGGGGAAACTATAGGATAGGCCTTGTTGTGCCTCTTTAATGTATGTGAGAGGGATTTGGGGGTTTTTCTTTTTCAAAAATTCTTGTTTTTTCTTTCCGTTTTGGTATATCGAGGTTTCTTGTTGAAGAATGTCAGGTGAAGGGAAACATTGTTTTCAGCGCTTTGTTTTCTCCAAGAGCACTTTTCATTTTTCAGAGTAGAGGGATAATATGTAGGCGAATCAGCGACGGAGCTTTCGATGATATCCTACGTATGAATTTGGCCTCTAACCGTCCTATATTGTTAGCATGAGAGGTAAGTGATTCCTCATAAAAAAATGGACATCATTTCCTTCATGGATGATGGGGTGTTACGCCAAGAAGGAAATTAAACTTGGGAGAGAACACTATATTGATAATGCCCCTGGCGTCACCCACAAATAAAGACTTTGGAGGAATTCTTTTGTCCCCCGTTGATGATAAGGTGACGTCATGAGACCCAGTCACGAAGGGAAGGCGAATGACACAGCAGTCGCTGGAAACTGCTCCCGTCTCCTTTGTCAGCCTCTTCAGATGCTTCGGTTTTGGCCGTGTGAGAAACTGCAAGAAGTTGTGTTCTGTTTTGCTCAGTTTAAGGGTTTCAAAACATCATGGGTGAATCTGACCCATTTTTATAGTGTTTATGCAGGATCTGAATACAAGAAATTAAAAACGTCCAGTATTTACATATTTTATTCGTTTTGATTTTTGGTGCGGTGTGTCTCAAACTATTGGAGCACTCGCAGTCTTCATACTTTTACTGCAGCCGGTACAAATTTTTGATATTTTCAACTACCTTACATGAAATTAGATATTCTCCAACAGCGCCATCTTCCTCAGCACTCTAAGATTCTCACAGTTGATAACTGCGAGGGCCTTATTAGTTCGAGGCAAAATTCTGGGAGCTATACTGCCACTATATATGGTATGACTCTTCGTTTGACCGCTCCTTGGTAATGATGTCAGGGCTATTTTGGAGAAGGAGTGGCTCTAACTTTTGCTTTCTTTTTTGTCCTTTTTTTTTTTACTAAACAGCTGAAAGTTACTAGATATGCAACGAATGTTATTTTCATAACCTAAGGATAAGACTGATGTGTACGGTCTACTTATACTAGGCTGAAGCGTGTCAGATTTGTTGAGGCATATCTTTGGAACTGTATTGATTTTTCACGTTTTTCGTGTACATCGTTCAAAAGCTGAAAACACAAAGCGCCTTGCATCAGATATTTCTCGAAGAAATTATCAGATGTAAGAGAAGTTACTTTAACAGTGCCCCTCTCTGACCTACCAAATGATGCCCGTACACAGATGAAAAGACAGAAAGGTGAAAGGACAGATAGACGGGTAGATAGGTAGCCAACATTCCGCGGCAGCGACCGGCCTGGCTTGTTGATGGTCTTTGTCCCATTATTCTAATTTCCTCTCGGTGGTCGTCCCCAGCAAGAGGGGGATCATCAAATTAGAGTTCTCCATCTGTTTGTCCGGTTCTTTTACTGGATATCGCTCCCCTGATGAATTCTGCGCTAATGAAATTACGCGGGAGGCATCAGATTTCTATTTGTTCTCTTTGGCAGAGTTTTTCCACTTTTGTTCTGCTTCCTCCTTTTTATTTGCTTAATATATTTTTATTCTGTTCTTCGTATGTTCAAGTCCTCATTTGGTGTTCTCAGCTTTGTATTTGGTAAGAAAAAGTTTTCCTTGAGGGGGAAATTTTATGGATGCATTTCCTGTGATTTTACAAATATACTTTGCCATGTACACACATATTTCCGTTACGGAGGGGGAAATCACTCTGTTCTTTTATTTATTTATCTTTTTTTTTACGTGATTTCGCTAGATACTCTAATGTAGAGAAGAATATCGAATTTCATGTTTGGAGCTTATGTTCCATATCCTCTTTCGTTTGAAGAAACTAATATGAGCGAAATAGATTATCATTTGAATCCTTCTATAACTCCTCTGTGTTTTGTTGCAATTTTTTTATTTATTGAAAATTCATGAACTTAATTTGCCTCCCAGACACATGCAGAGCTTTAGCCTGTTCCAAAGATGGTAATTACCTCTGTCTACCAACCTCGGTTTCTATTACCGCTGAAGTCCTTAAAACGTTATTCATCTCTTAGTTTCTCATGTACCTTGAATCGAACTCTTGTCCCCTGGGTTACCAGTATGGCATCTTGCAAAATACACTTGGGACTTCTTTTGTATCGTAACGAAGTCAGTTTATCTTCTATGCAGGATTGGAATAACCGTTTACGACCATTCATGATATCTCTTTGTCTTTTGACAGAATGTTTTTAGCGAATACCTCGTGAATGTTCATTGTTGATGATGTAATTTCAATTCCCATTTCCCTTTCTAGTGGTGTTCCCCAGGTTAAGTTAAGTATACCTTAGTTTAACCAGACCACTGAGCTGATTAACAGCTCTCCTAGGGCTGGCCCGAAGGATTAGATTTATTTAACGTGGCTAAGAACCAACTGGTTACCTAGCAACGGGACCTACAGCTTATTGTGGAATCCGAACCACATTATAACGAGAAATGAATTTCTATCACCAGACGTAAATTTCTCTAATTCTTCATTGGCCGGTCGGAGAATCGAACGCGGACCCAGCAAACCGGGCCCAGCAGAGTCCTAGCCGAGAACGATACCAACCCTTCAATGAGGAACTAGGTGTTCCCCAGGGTTCTGCTATTGCTTGCCCTTTGCTTCATCTTGAACAGTGGCCTTCATTGGCCTACTTCTTGTGTTCACAATCTTACTTAGGATTCAGCCCTTTAAATGTTTTATTTCACCTTCCAACTATTTTTGGCATTCATCTAAATCTCGAATTGCTTATTCTTCATATGTCATCACCAGTCATGAAAGCAGTTGATGGGAATCTTATAACTAAATCAAGGTACTTCCAAGGTGGAATTTTTCCCTATTTTTCCTTGTCTTACGTCCTATCAAATTCTTCACTTAGTATTGAGAAAATGTAATGAAACTACTTCCCGCTGTCTACAGTCTACACTTCGTTGTTCATATGTTCAGCCTTGTCTTGGAGTGATCAAAGTTCAAATGATTAAATCTGCTCCTAAAAAAATCGACTTTTGTCCTCAAAGTTCTTTTCTTCATTCCAGCTACTAAAAGTGTGTATTGTGCGTATTTGATAATGTTATAGATATTAATGGGTGCTTCCTTCGTTTAATCTCTGATACTCCCTTGCCTGTTTTGTGGGTCCATTTTTTCATCTGTTGTGTCCTTGTGTTTTCGTTTTTCATCTTTAGATAGTGTCTTGGTCCCTTTTTTGCGCTAAAGAACGTCTCTCTTTCCTTCAGGTGCTCTTTGTAACACCAACCATGCTACCTTTTCCCATATTTACTGCGTGTAGATAGGCATTGGGATTGCTCAGTTCGGAAGCTGTTTCTTTCCATATTACTGGTCGGCTTCTGAATTCTCTTCATGCTCCTGTTATCTTTGCTTATTTTTCGATAGAATGAAGCCTGACCTCCCACCCAACCTCACCCACACCCACGCCACACCACACCACACTCAACACCCGTTCCTATCGCTGTTTCGATCACACCTGGTTTTCCCATGCTATCGTCATCTGCACAAAGAAATCTAGATTAAATTTTGAGAAAAGCTGTTTCCTAGAAAATATATACTGACATAAAATACTAAATTTAGCAATTTAAAAAAATTCCGTTCCTTGCACCAGTCCGCGGGGGCATAAAAGGAGACCAAGGAAGAGCAATGCAGGGAAGCGATGACAAAAATGTTTCTTTCCTTCAGGCTAAAAAGTCGCGGAGAAAATGTGGAGTCTCCTGGATATGAGCAGTCTTAGAGTGCATGCAGAAAAGGGAAGGGAAGAAAGTCTTCTGTATTTTAAGGACGAGTAAAGCGTATGGAGAGGATGTTTTCCTTCGTGGTTCCTGGAAGGATTTTCGGCAGAAGACAGACATTTGCTTTTGCCATTGTCCTCTCTTTTTTTTCCACTTATTTTTTCCTTGCAAACTTCTCTATTAATGTTGAGAAGCATTTATCGTCTACATTGCAGAGGAAACGGATAAATCTGCTGCTAGATATTTTTAAAAGGTTGTTGGTTATTGCTGTCTGAAATTGTCTTTGAGAGAATAAAGCTATTTACAGTATGTGGGCGTACTGTTTTATGAAAAAGTAAAAACCTATGGACCCAGTGGGGAACGACAGGAGGACATCCATAAATAAAATTGGGGGATGAGGTGAAATGCAACAAAATCCTGTCCTCACGCTGCGAAGATTTAGTATATATACCATACCTTCCAACTGTTCTGCTCTGCTTGTTTTTCGGTACAGAGAAATGTCCCGAAAGTCGATGTTCCCGCTTCTTTCCAACTTTCATTTTCAATTTGTTCCATATTTCAGTAAAATTTGCTTTCATTACTTTGCCTGTTTCTAGGGCAGTTCACAAAATTCCAATTTTGTCGAGCCGATTTTATGCCATCAGTTCAAAATTGAAATAGAAAATTTAAAATCATCCCGTACATCTAGCAATTTAGATTTTGGACCCGTTGTATTCAATTTTGCAGTACTTTTTAAGGCCACAGTAGATGGGACTCTTCATACTGACCATATGAAAAATTTACTCTGCACATGATACCCGTCATGATAACAGTCTCTAGATACGAAGAATTTTCTTCAGATATGTGTGCGATATTCTTTGCAAACATAAACGACTATCATCACTGCTTTGCATCACGCCAGTTAGTAGCATATATTCCACCCATTTTGCTATTTTATCTTATTTTCTGTTTTCATTCGGTCCTTTTTGCGTTTCATCTACCATGACATTCCTTCCATTTTCTCTTGTTTTCTCTTCTACTCCTCTTTCTCCTCTTAAAGTCAAGTATACCTCAGTTTAACCAGACCACCGAGCTGATTAACAGCTCTCCTAGGGCTGGCCCGAAGGATTAGACTTATTTTACGTGGCTAAGAACCAATTGGTCACCTAGCAACGGGACCTACAACGTATTGTGGAATCCGAACTACATTATAGCGAGAAATTAATTTCTATCACCAGAAATAAATTCCTCTAATTCTTCATTGGCCGGCCGGAGACTCGAACTCGGTCCTAAGCAGAGTGCTAGCCGAGAACTCTACCGACCAGTCCAACGAGGAACTTCTTTCTCCACTGGGTAGTCCTCGGAATACTCGATCTCTTCCTTCAGTTGTAGCAGAGCCCGATTTTGTTATGCTAACTTGATTTGTCATCTGATTTGCATAATTATATTTCTATAGTAATCTGCACGTTCCCATTTCAGGTGTTTCCAGTGTTCCAATGTAGTCCTCTGAGCTTAGACCCTTTGTCCTTATAGGAAATTATTTAAAATGGTGTTTAATTATCGCATTTACCAAACGTCTTGAAAATAAGTTTAAAGAAAATGGTCGACATTGCAACGATTATTATTTTCCGTAACAGAAGGTGTGAATCGAAATTAATAGAAGAATTGGAATATAACTAATAAGTATTAAGCACTAACTTAGGGTCTTTCGTCCTATTTTCAAAACATTTTGTTAATAGACATAAGCAATGTCTAGGCCATATCTTGAGCATAGGGTAAACCGTATCACTTGGTGTTTCAGTTCTCTTATAACTACGTGAACATTTTATTTAACATAACAAGCAAACACACACACACACACACACACACACATATATATATATATATATATTTATATATATATATATATATATATATATATATATATATATATATATATATATATATATATATGTATATATGTATATTTGTATATGTTGAGCACAAGTACACAAATATTCTCAGTAATGCCTTACTTTCAAGTCGTAATGCCCATTTTCTAGAATACCTTGAGTCTCTGGAGAACAGATTCTCAAAAGTATATGTGGGTTTCGTTTACCTCCGAGTTTACTTTTTTTGACAGCAACTGAAAAAACATAACGACGTCAGAAAGCTAGGTATTGCTCATGAAGGCCACAATGATGATGTGCTGATGTGGGGATTTTGTTTTAAGCGGATATTCCCAAAGCTCGAGGTTCATTATCGCCTAAACAAAATTCCTCTGCATCTTGCTTGGTCACCTTCAGCCTCATTTCATTATGGAACCACTTCAGTTTTGTAGTTTCCTAGTCCTTGACGTTAGTGCGTGGTTCTCGATTCGCAGAGTCATCTTCCGAATTCTGTTGAAGTGACGCGAAAAGATACTGCGCGGTACCAGAGATCTTTTATTTGTGAGCTTAAAAATGAATTAACCTGTGGATTAGTCTTTCTGGCTGTATAATGAATTCTGAAATTGCAAGTTTTAAGATTGACTTGAATTGTACTTGAAAGAGCAATGCTACTTTGCCTAATACTTTTTTTATCTCCAAAAATATTTCAGGATTCTCAACTGAGTTTTCAATTTTACTTGCTTATTTGTTGATTTGTTTGTTAATTTTTCCTGAAAAATTTTGATATACTTGTGTTGTTTCTCTTGTTCACTCTTTGCTATAAGAAAATCCCATTCTGTGGTAGCTCCCCAAGTTGCTTCGTGGCCTTTTGGTCTTGTTCCGTGTGAACATCAGTAAATTATGGATAATAACACTACTTATAATAAAAGCACTAGTATGACCTTAACAATAAAGAGGTAAAATCCTTCACAAGATATCTCGATGACTGCTCTCGTCATCATAATCATATACATTGGTTTAGAAACGCTGCGAACAAATCGTTAATTGTAGTCGTTAAAAGGGTGGAATATCAGAAGCACTTAGAATAATGCTCCTGACGATTTATAATTCGCGCCCGACGGCACAACATTTTAGCCTCCGCCCTCAGTGGGATGTTAGAAAAAATAACAAAATGTATATTAAAAACTGTAAGTACTGGAACGCCTCCTGTCTGTTAGTACGGCACGTCGCATCGCGCTTTAATGAAAGCGGCAAAGTTTTAATAACTGTTTCGAGACACGGCAGAATTTCACATGCAAACTTGGCGTGAACCTGTCTGCACGTAAACACACACACTCAGATACACACACACACACAAACACACGCACTTTCTTCTCGCCTTTACCGCCAAACATTACACGTAAACTTTAATTTTCGTAGACTCATCGACCCAGGTGTTGATCGACGCCCCGATTAAAGATGGCCGACGTGGGAATGTCAGATGGGTGTTGGATGCCTCTCCCAGAACTGACAGTTCGACTCACACACCCTGTCCTTTGCCCAGGGCTCACTTACAATTTTAGCCGTCCTTTGAGGTGGACTGTGTGGAATAGACAGTCATGATTGGATAAAAGCGTTGTGCTGACAGGTGATCGGCTTAAAGGAACGCCCTGCGAGAATATCCCGTAAGAACTTTTATCTTCCTAAGAATGAGACCTGGAAGGGTGGCTCGTTGTTTATGAATGAGAAAGTATCGAAGCTCTGACTGGATGCGGTGAAAATGAACTGAGGGACTGAGTGGATGAAGTAACCGGGGGTAGATCATGAGAACTGTAGGAGAGGGAAAATGAATCAACTCCAACATGGCGCTCGCAGTGGAGAAAAAATGAACAGTATTTTGACAGGAGGGAGAAACTATAATGTACAATGCACGCAGCAACACGTGTGAGGAAAACTTATAAAACGAGATTACTTTGACTACAAACGACAGGAAGGCTGTTAATTAAAGCCGGGACCAGTTTTGGGCAACACTATGAGCTGTAAAGGTCCGGAAAAATTCCGGTAACACGATCCTTAAACTTCGGGGGAAAGAAGTACCAATAAAAGAGAAGAGAGCCGAATGAACGGGTGCGACGAAGGAATGCCAGATAAAAAGGGCAATAAATGACCAAGCAAATGCTGTGATAAAGACGCGATGAAAGGGAGGGCGTCCTTAAAAACAATGGAGGAAGGAGACGGAAAGAGGGGCAAGAAATGCGCCAAGTGACAATTAATTGGGCGAGGAGCGACCGAGGCAGATGTCGGCCACCGCTAAGTACTCGAGAGGCTGAAGGGGTTGATAGATTGGGCTGACACGAGAGGACGTCAGCTCTCTTTAGGGGGCCACCGGCCCTCTTCACTCTAACAATATGCACATGGGTCTAAGGCACGCACAAGTGCTCCACACTGCCACATGTAAGTCAGTTTAGTAGGTGCTGGGCAACGTTAACCCTGTAAGCCTCGCCTCATAGATTTCTCTCGGCTCATTTTTGTTTAGGAAAAGTAGATTCGCTCTCACGTTACATGGTAGGTCAACATATTTGCATATCTGGCTGCTTGTTTTACCATCTTGGCAGATTCCGAAACGTGTTGGCCAGGAAACAAATTCTTGTTATGTCGAATTAATATTCCCTCACACGAGAGTTTCTGAAGCAAAGAATAAAGCCATCCTTTTTCGTATTGGAAAAAGAATGAAGGGAATTGCCATTAGATAAATGTAATAAAATGCAATCGGGAGGAATTTTCTGTAAATTGTGGGAATTCGTTTCCAATGGTTCGTGATTGCCATCTCTCGCAGGATTACATTGCACATTTGGTTGCATTTGTTATAAAGATTTATTCGAGACGGAAACGAATTGATGTTTGTATAACCTCAAATTATGTTTTAAAAAGTTCACACCAATATCTTCCATTTTACAGGAGCCGGAGCATTTTAAAACAATTTTTATCACACTCATAAGTTTTAGTTACTGTTCCCTGAATGGAACCGTTTTTATCAAAAGACTAAGGGATACATGGTATCTGTAACTCTTCCCTCCAAATGTGTCGCAGAACCCCAAACTTCTCACTGGTCTCTTATACAGTATACCTGCCATCGCTTTACCTGTCAGTAGTTTTCCGTCGGCATGGCCAGTCCGAGCAGGCCAATTTCTGAGAATAAAGTCAGTTTCACTCTGACCTAGTATGTGCCTTTCCTTTAACGCCCCACGCAACCGACCAATTTACATGTGCCCACATTTTTATCTATTTATTTATTTATTAATTTATTTTTTTCTTTTTTAATAATCGAATTCTCTTCTTTCTGTATTTTACTTTACCTCCTGTTACTTCTTCTTAACGAACACCATATTCTTCGGAAGCTAGAATTTCAAGTCAATGGCCCCTTTGGGCTTGTTATGTATGAATAGGGTTCATCTGAATGAATAATAATAATAATAATAATAATAATAATAAGAGTGAACTGCATATAGTTGTAAAGGTTTGCCTAAAGAATAGAAAGAAGTGACCGTGTATTGCAGCTACTGCCACGTGACCCTTGGTCAAGCTGGACAACCTTGACAAAGCTTTTTTGGTAACGGGAAAGCACCTGGCGGTGACCTCTTGCCCAGTCCAGTCCGGAACTGGATTGTTTGTGCCTGAATGTGCTACACAGAGGGAAAAAAGGCCGAAATCCTGATCCCAATGTGCTACACAGAGGGAAAAAAGGCCGAAATCACAGTGGATGAAGTTCAGGATCCCAGTTTGTATCTGAATGTGCTACACAGAGGAAAAAAGGCCGAAATCACAGTGGATTAAGTTCAGGATCCCAGTTTGTATTTGTATTGAATGTGAAATCACAAGTTCATCCCAGTTTGATTTGGCTGCACAGAAAAAAGGCCGAAATCACAGTGGATGAAGTTCAGGATCCCAGTTTGTATCTGAATGTGCTACACAGAGGAAAAAAGGCCGAAATCACAGTGGATGAAGTTCAGGATCCCAGTTTGTATCTGAATGTGCTACACAGAGGAAAAAAGGCAGAAATCACAGTGGATGAAGCTCATAGCAGGCTTCAGGATCCCAATTAGCTTCTGAGGGCAGAGAGATCGGTTTTTGAAAAGAGGAGTGTGAAGAATGGATTCATAAAAATGTGAAGCCTCTTAGAAGTCTCAGATTCCCAAATTTCCCTTATAAGGAAAATCTCTCTTTGTTGCAATACTGATTCTGTACCTCTAGTTCAGCTCTAGATGTGTCTTGTCCTCAGATGAAAACAGTAAAACGTTCAAAATAATTCACTGATTGCTAACCCAACAATTGCAAACGCAAATATATTCATATGTTAATTAACACTTTATACGTATTGATATAAACTGAAGAACAAAATTTCCCTTTCTCTTTTTCCAAACGACGTTAGTGAGGTTCTAAGGTTGTCCTTCGTATCGCGTCTCTGGCCGTTGGAAGTTGTAAATGTCATCACGATCGTGGCCTTCAGCTAATCATCCTTATTAATGATGTAATAATGTCATTATGGGGCGATTGATGACAATAATTGCTGTTATTATCGAGATCATTCCCGTAACCCTGCGAAACTTCTCTTTTACCGGATGAGTGCTTTTATGGCGAATTATTTCCCGTTTGGTGAATTATTTGTCATAAATCTGAAAAGTAAAGAATTGATTTTGCTCCTTATCCACACGAAGATTAACTTAATGAATCTCTCTCTCTCTCTCTCTCTCTCTCTCTCAAGCGTAATTGGTTTCAGAAGCGAATCTTTTGTAAGTAAAAAATGTCTTTTGAAAGATTTTAATTAACTTTCTTTATTATGTAAATTCAAAGACCAGTAGCTACTTTCATAAAAGACTCCATGGAAGGCGAATTCTTCATTCTAACTTTTAATAGTTCTTCTTTTAAATTAGAAATATCTCAATTGAAACAATCTTGGTAAAAAAAAAGGGGGGAAATTATATGAAATTAGAGTTATTTTCTCCCTATTGACGGCTTTGTAACCTTTTTCAGTATTTATTTTGCTGCAACTATAGATGATGGCTACGATTTTTTTCCGTTTTAAAATTCATCATCGTGACCACTCGTTTTGGCTTGTACTGTGTTCATGATCTTCATTCTTTACTGTTTTTTCTCTTCGCTATACATTTCATCACGTTTTCCTGCTTCTTACGTTAGTCCCCTTTTTTTCTGTTTTTATCCTAACTGTTACCAGCTGATCTCTTTTTGGCTGTTTGTTTTATCCCTTCCAGTTCAAGGGCTTCCTTTATGCCCTTGTGTTTGTAAACATGAGTGGACGCTTCGAAGCAAAGCCGAATGTAACATCTAAAAAGACGAGGAAAACAAAGTGGCAGCTGGACGCATCAAGCGTTCCAGTTATAAAATCCTTTACCTGCATGACCAGCTTCCAGCAACACTCCATTTGATAACTCCTGTTAGCCACAGTCCCCGCCACTCTCACATTCAACAGACGCGCTCCTTCCTTTTCTGTGCCCTCGTCCAAAGACTTAGAAAAAAGTAAAAAGAAAAATCTCTTTCACCCTATCCTCCTTCACGCTTGGCCTACCTCAGCTTGCTTGCTTGCCTGCCGCATGCAACAACGGCATTCAGCTCGAATTTTATCTTCTATATTTACTCGTATTTTTAGTCTCTCTTTTTTTTGGCACCTCCAAACCACACGTCTTGTTTTGATCGCCCATTCTGCTATTTCCATTCGCTTTCCGAGTGGATGGATATTGCCGAGGGGAAAAATGAAACGGTTCTCCGCAAACGTTATCCAGATGAGTGAGTAATAATGAGAAATTAATTGAGAGGAAATGTTGAAATGCTTTTGGTTCAACTCTCAGATTTGTATTTATTGCTCGCGCACTGAAGTAGGGAGATTATTTGTGCGTAAAGATGGAAAACTGTTGCTTCTGTTGTTCTTATTTGTTATATTTATGCAACTGGAGGATTATCATTATGTTTTGAGGTGTCAGATACTGGCCACTTTGGAGATGGGTCTCTTTTCTGAATGTTTTTTTTATACACACTTTGTTTATTTTACCACTAAGCCAGAATGGAAGAGAAGCTGTTTATTTTACCACTAAGCCTGAATGGAAGAGAAGCTGTTTATTTTACCACTAAGCCAGAATGGAAGAGAAGCTGTTTATTTTACCACTAAGCCTGAATGGAAGAGAAGCTGTTTAAGCTGTTTATTTTGCCTGAATGGAAAGCCTGAATGGAAGAGAAGCTGCGCTCGATATTTATTAACTAAGCCTGAATGGAAAACGATATTTATTAACTGTAAACGATAAGAGATTTGTTTAACTTAAAGAAGTATTGTTGCGCTGTAATATCTTTAGAAGATTGAATGCGGGACTGTCTACGTACATGAAAAGGGCAGACTCACTTGTCAGAAAGCGGATACACAAATATAACATCTTCACTACCTGCGGAAAAAAAATTATTTTAATACTTATTCTAAATAAAAGTCTTGCACATGTCGCCGCAGTGATTTCCAGTTTTGCCGGTTTTTCTTTTACCTAAACATCAAACATCTGACGAATTACTTGACGCTAAGTATACGGTACTTGTGAACTTGCATTTTTTTTACTGGTGTAATGCGCGTAGGTATTAATGTTCAGGTTTTAACCAAGAAGTTACGTTTCTTGATATTGTCTCGAACGAATTTTTTTCACATATTTGGAAGAAAAATTTAACTGGTCCTGTTCTTGAGCAAATCACAATTTGATCAGATCTCTATTATGACTTTTCTCTTCGAAAATGAAATTACTACGTGGATGTCAAATAAAAACACGTGTTTCTGAGTTTAATACAAAGTAATATTATTGAGAATAAACATGGCTATTCTATGAGCTGATCGTGATGGATGATGATTTTATGACGGCCAAAAACGATTAAATCATCCGCGAGCTCTCTATTCCATTGTGCAGCGCGGGAATACGAATCTCCTTTTATGGCGATTAAGCTGTCACTGCATTCATGGTTTAGCTGCTGGAGTCCCATAATTAAACAATGCCACTGTCGACGAACAAGAAGTGACTTGTCGGGTCAGTTTTACGGCATACAAATTGCATAATTACAGCCATAATATTTGTTAGAGGTTCATTTGGCCAGTTAAAGGTTGCTGCTGTCTTCATTGCCTGGAGAATATGCATGTAGTTGCTGAATCATAATTTGCCTTAATTGACCTTTACAGTGATGTCGATATAAGCTCATTCGTAACAGCAAAGGAAAATGTGTTTGTATTAGAGACCAACTTCGAAGCGATCGTACGCCGCGAGTCGAAGGGTGTAATACCATCTGTTGTCTTAATCTCGAGAGTAGTCTCGACTTATTCGATGAAGAGTTACCGAAAGCAGATTCGTAGCAGAGAACTATACACCCTGAAATTGTTCATTTAAATGCGAATGCGGATTCCCGGTATCAGCCGGCGGTTGTATGAAAGTTTCTGAATGTGTGTAACTCTATATCGTTCGCCTCTGGCTGAAGGTAGAGATTCAAAGTCATTAGATTGAAATCAGTTTTTGTTGCAGATGTTTTAATCAGCCTTATGGGTTTTCCTGAGAGAGAGAGAGAGAGAGAGAGAGAGAGAGAGAGAGAGAGAGAGAGAGAGAGAGATTTGAATACACTGACGCTTATTTTTGTTTCTTTGCAGAGCGCACGTTGAACTCGGGGGAGGGGCGTGGTGTCCTCGAGAAATGGTTTATCGGGAAGGCACTGAATACTTGGAGGTCAACCTTGGGAGTCTCCACGTAGTAACAAAGGTTGAAGTGCAAGGTCGCTTCGGGAACGGCGAGGGCATGGAATTCGCCAGACAGTACAAGTTGCAGTTTTGGCGACCTGGTCTAGAGCACTGGATCACCTATTCCGATGGCAGGGGCAAAGAGGTATGTATAGATATATTCGTACGAACAATCCTACACGAGTTCATATATATATATATATATATATATATATATATATATATATATATATATATATATATATATATATATATATATATATATATATATATATATTATATACATGTATATAAATATATATAATGGTTATTATATATGACATATATATATATATATATATATATATATATATATATATATATGGTATACATGGACATACATACATACATTTATTCATATATATTTGTTTCTGTATTCATTTTGTTATCAACAGATTTTGTTATGATCTGTGTTGCTGCAAAGTTCGATGTTATTTCTCTTATTTTAATAACCATGCAATACAGGCTTGACTGAAGTGTCATTAGCAAGACATTTACATACTTTCAAGGTCATATTTTTTGTGGGTTGTTCCTCCATGAATGTATGGATAAATCCATCACTCTGAAAGAGGTACCCCAAAACACCAAGCGGAACCTTAGAGAAAATAAGATGAAAGAAGTTGAAAAAATAAAGATTCTCTTCAAACACTGTACAAGGCATCATGATCCGTAATTTATTATGTAACAAAGACAGGTCACTAATGAATATTAAACCAGATCTACAAAGAATTTAGACACTGCTGCGTCACCTGTTCAGGAAGTGGATAGTACAGAGGCAGTCAAATGAATGCTCTTTCCCTCTCTTAATTTGATCGAACGAGGTAGCTGTATGATTTCCTTCGTAATGTTTATAATTGTCAATTAATTCCTTCACATATACTGTTATGGCTCTGGCTTATATTGGCGTATTCAAACCACAGGAACATTGCGTGTATTTGCACACAAGTTGAAATTTCGACGTCATAAAATTTTTTTTAATTAATTATGATTTAATATATATATATATATATATATATATATATATATATATATATATATATATATATATATATATATATTATATATATACATATACACACACACATATATATATGCGTGTTCTTCTCTGTGTATCTATGTATGTATATTTATGCGTACGCGTGTCCTCCGAAGAAGATGAAAATTGCTGGTCTGCTGCCATATTTATTTTTCGCCGACAGCTGTTTCAGCCATTATTTCAGACCTGTCATCATGGCATTGCAAGTACTACATTGTGACTACTCGCACAGTCCTGTATAAAGGCTGGTACGGCTGTAAAAGGAAATTTTAAAGATTAGAAATATCAGTGACATTAAAAAAGTTAAAATTAACAAAGAAATATTATTGGCTGTGACAGATCGGCATGAAGCTTTGCATTTTATAGTTATGTATATATATATATATATATATATATATATATATATATATATATATATATATATATATATATATATATACACAGATAGCCGACGAGGAAAAGAAATTAATTTTATTCATCAACGAAGGTAAAATAAGTTCAGTATGTAAAGGAATTAAAACCTAAGATGATGCCATCCTTTAATAATGTGCCATTCCTTATGTTTTACTATTTGTGTTTCAACATCAAAAGTCCTCCAGAGCTGCTTACCAGGAATATTCTTCCAATTTTGTAGCCAAGGAACTTAAATTACGTGATTTATGTCCTTTGTGTTACCCTTAATAGATGATCAATCTAACATTGGCTACTTAAGAAGGGAAGCAACTTGGTTGGCATCAATAAAAGCAAAGAGGAAGAGGAAGTATGTCAGAGAAGAGACGCCTTCGGATTATCTTCATTAATATAATTTCAGTTGAAGATTTGGGTAAGAATAGGGAACGTCACAAACTCGATAACACAGGAAGAACCTCTTCAAAGAGGAAAACAAACAAGTGATTGATATCCAGCGACCTGTTTTCTGTTGAACGAAAATTAACACCTATCTACGTTAAAGCCTACCCTGTACCCTTAAGAACACAAGCCAGTCCCTTAGGAGTTCACACAGGCCACGATTGATGGGTTGGAATGGGGAGGGTAGGGTTCTCCTTGACATGAACCCGCCCCAACCCTTCCCCGACTCTGACTCACATTCCGAAAGTAGTGTTGCTGTAATGTATCTGTCGAAGGAGCTTGTGCTTGCTGTCATTTTTTTTTATTCGGACCTTTCCTCATTTAGTAAACCATGTTTGATCTGTTTTTCGCTTGTAGCTGATTTATATCGTGACTAGATTTTTCGTATTGTAACGCCTGTGTCCCTAAGTTCGTGTCAGTTTTTCCCCTCTTGAGTTCATGATTGTTCTTTTTACAACCCTTTTTCTCTTTATTCTGGTTTGTATCATCTATTATACTTTCCCTCAATTTTAATGTCTTTTTTACGAAGACTTCGTCTTTTTTATGTTAAAGGGTTCCTTCATTTCTCAGGTTCATGTTACTGTCTCTCGTTTTACAGTTCAAAGATTGTACTCACCTTCAATTACTTTTAGTACGGTAATTGTTAATCTGCCTTTATCACTATTGTGTCTACATTTTGTATTCACATATGGGTTTGACAGAAATAAGTGTACTGTTGTTGGTATCATTTTATTTTTCTTGTTTGCTTTGCATTATTGTGACAGTTTTTGCATTTCATTGATTGATTCCTTATGAAGTTCCACAAACGATCCAAATCTGTACATGAAAGCGGGAGAAAGAAGCAGAGAGAAATGTTATCAATAGGTAATGTATTGGAAGAAGAGAGCAAGAGGAATCTACCAATAATAACTGGTGTGGAAAAATGAGAGAGAGAGAGAGAGAGAGAGAGAGAGTTCTTTTAAGGTAGCCTCTCGCTCCCTAGCCAAACCCATGTAGCCTCAGGAGCAGTCAGCCTCTTGCTGCTCGGCTGGCCCATGTAGCCTCGAGAGCAGATAGCCTCTTACTGACTGGCTGGCACCCTCAGAAGCAATGATGCTCTTGCTGCTTAGCCAACCCTATGTAGACTCAGGAGCAGTTAGCCTCTTGCTGCTTAGCTAAACGCCATATGGACTCAGGAGCAATCAGCCTCTCACTGTCTGGCTGATCTGTGCCCTCAGGAACAATGAGCTTCTTGCTCTCTGGCTGATCCCATGCAACCTTAGGAGCAATGTCTCCTTGCTTCCCATCCAACCTAAGATGCATTAGGAGTAGTTAGCATCTCGCTTCCTGGCTGGTTCATGTCATCTCGATAGGAGATGGCCACCCACCCTCGTGCTGTCCAGCTGACCCACGTGGTCTCAGGAGCAGTTGTCTTCTTGCTGTCCAGCCAGTCTTGTGCAGCCACAGGAGAAGTCAGTGGCCTTAAGAGCAGTTAGTCTCTTCTTGGCTGGCTAGCCCCATGCACCCTCAGAAGCAATGAGGCTTTTGCTGAAACCCATCTTGCCCTTGTAGCTTTGGGGACAGTCAGCTTCTTGCTATCTGGCTGGCTCAGTGCACCCTCATAAGCAATTAGCCTCTTGCTACCCAGTCAACCCTATGTGGGCTAGGAAGCAGTTGGCCC
Organism: Macrobrachium rosenbergii; assembly: GCF_040412425.1. Classification (NCBI taxonomy): domain Eukaryota; kingdom Metazoa; phylum Arthropoda; class Malacostraca; order Decapoda; family Palaemonidae; genus Macrobrachium; species Macrobrachium rosenbergii. The sequence continues at coordinate 67,841,261 of NC_089795.1, forward strand.
TTGCTACTTGGCTGGCTGCTTACATCTTTTAGAAAGAATGAGCCATTTGCTGCCTAGCAAATCCCATATGGCCTAAAGAGGCCTAAGTCTCTTGCTGCCCATTTGCCCTTGTGGCTTTGGGAGCAGTAGTCCCCATGCTTCCTGGATGCCACTGTGCACCGTCAAAAGCAGTGAGCCTCTTGTTGTCCAGCCAGCTCCATATGACCTCAGGACCAGTTAGCCTCTTGCTCCCTGGCTGGCCCCATGTAGCCTTCAGAGCAGTTGGTCTGTGGCCTTGTGCACCCTGTGGAGTAATGGATCTCTTGCTATGTGGCTTCAGGAGCTGTCAGCCTCTTACTGCCCAGCTGGCCCACGTGTCCTCGGGAGCAGTTGGCCTCTTGCTGCCTGGCTGGCCCCATTCACCCTAAGAAGCAGTTAGACCCTTGCTGCTAGCCAACCCAGTGTAGCCTCAGGAGCAATTAACTTTATGCTACCTGGCTTGTCCATGTATCATTGGAAGTACTTAGCTTCTTGCTGCTTGGCTGGGCCTGCGTATGCACCATCAGAGGAATTGAGCTCCGTGCTGCCCATCCAGCACATGTGGTTTCAAGAGCAGTTTGAGTCTTGCTGCCTGGCTGGCCCCATGTAACCTCAGAAGCAGTCAGACTTTTTGACCAGCCAACATGCAGCCATGGTAGCACTCAACATAATGGAGCCCATTTGGCATGATGTTGCCTTGAGAGCAGTTAGCCTCTTGCTTCATAACCATGTCCATATGATATTTAATGTTATATTGCTCAAAGAAGTCTGTCAGTTCTCTCTATTTTGATCTTTTTACATTAAGCTTGTCGTTCATTTGATTAATGTTTGCAAGTTTGTTGTACTACAACTTTTTACATCTCAGGATTATTTTTCCCTTTCCAATCCCAGCATTATGGTTATGTTTGCATCTTTTTCCACTCCCTGAACTCAGTGCTGCAATTCCTTTACGTGGGCTTCAAGATCTTCAGTTTTATTTTATCTTTTGCTGACCTTGCTGAGATTTTGGTCGTTGAGAGAGGGGGGATACTTGATGACCTTAGTGGGGAGTGGGAAAGAAAGTTCAGTATTTACCTCACCCTCATCAGCACAATGTGTTTGCACTGTACAAATACGAGAATGTTTTAAAACTTTATACTTACTTTTACACAATACCTTGATCGTGTACGTTAGTTATTACAAAGGGAATACTGTGACCTTTGCCTTTATTTTAGGCTGTATTATGTTCCTTGAAAAATAACTGTAATTTTGACTTCTCCTTATAATATCAACGAGACTAATATTGCTGTCATCGTTTCCTTTCAGTTACTGATTTTTGTTTCCGTTAAATCCGCAGTGACCTTGAAAAATATTTCATTAGTGGGTCATGTCATATTTTTATCTTGTGTGTGGAATAATAATAATAATAATAATAATAATAATAATAATAATAATAATAATAATAATTGCTTCAGCGTGAAACCAAGTTTAATAAATAAAAAGTAGCATGCAACATATTCTTGAACTTACAGTTGTGTGAATGAAATAATGATGGTGCCACGTTTTATGACCAAAAAAAAAGTTTTTAAATTTTGATAACTACTGTTATTCTAATAATAAGGACAGTTTTGATCATATGACCATGACAGCCACAACGATCAAGTTGGCGATTGTGACAATTGCATAATTACTTTGTAAAATAAAAAGCTATTGCATTATTTGACTCGGATGAAAAACCTCTTCTCCATATTTGAATGGCTGTATTTAATGAATCTATGAAGCCATTTTTACATATGACATGTAAATATCTTAATTATGTTTGATAAACTAGTGCAGGCATTTTTTTTTATATTACAGGAGATAATCATAATTCCTCCTGAATCCTGAGGTTTTAATTTCTTAAAATCGTCGTGTCCCAAAACACTTCCTTTTTTGGTGCAAATGCTAATCAAAGCTCCTCTCCTTAATATCTTAATTCTTTAAATTTTGTGAATCCTTGCAATTTAAGTGATTAAAAGGCCCTTCTGCTAAGATGTTCCTTGATTCCTTATATTTAATGAAACAGTCAATTAGAAAAGCCTTTCTTCATATGCCAGTTCCTCGCATCCTGTTGGAAATCAAATGACGTCATGCAAAGTCCATAAATTGAGGTTCCGATGACGTCATACGTAAATATTATTAATAAATAAGAAACTAACCGTAAACATTTTGACTTCGGGTAGCTTAGGGATGACCTCTGTAGAGAGTTGGAGGATGGTTAACTCTGTTTCCTATGCAAATAGGAACTGTTCAAAGGGAATGGTCATTAAATCAGTCCTTCTTTTTCCTTGCATTTTAGAAATGCAGTCACTGATATAGCAATAGTATATTTCGGATAGGAAATTTGCCGTACTTTTCAGTGGTGTAAAAAGAATGTATAATTTTCTATTACGTATTTTTTAATGTTCTATACAATATGTAAAAAAATTATGTCCTCGGTTAACTTCAGCGCATCGGTCTGACCATATAATTTAGTTGTTTTACTTTTTGATAGATGCCAAAATAATTCAAGATCATTCGTCTTCAAGATGAACAAAACCAGCATTTTGTTATGGAAAACAGATCCACAACTCGTGATAAAAGAAAATTATCTCTAAGCTCACGAGCAGTAAGCCAGACAGATTTTGGACCCCCAACTTTCTTGTTTTTCCTCGCAACAGCTCTTGGAGGGCAACACGAACACGTACCTGGCCAAGACGTCCCAGCTGAGTCCTCCCATCGTGGCTGCCAGGGTTCGTTTCGTCCCCTACAGCGTTCACCCCAGGACCGTCTGCATGAGGGTCGAATTGCATGGCTGTCCGTATACAGGTAGGTCATTTATCTCCATGTGCATGGCTATTGCCGGGAATTTTTTGAATGATGCGGGTATCATTTTTCGAATGGTGTAGGTATTGATTTCTTAATGATACTTACGTGTGTGTATATATGTACAGTAATGGAAGTTGGTTCCATAAAGAAGTTCTTTATATGTTTTTCAATAGACAGGTATATGTACTAATCATACTTCTATTGAAAATGGTTATATTTTTTGAGCGGAAGAAAGGCGATAAGTCTTGTAAGGAAACTTAGTAAGCCTCTCTCTCTCTCTCTCTCTCTCTCTCTCTCTCTCTCTCTCTCTCTCTCTCTCTCTCAAACATACACAGGGCAGCTTTCCTTTTTACGCATTTTATGGCTTTCATCTCATTACGCTTGTGCAAAAGACTTCCATTTCCATACGGCCCGAATTCCCCTTCATCATTCTTTCGGTGCGTCAAACCCTCGCCGTTATTAAGCTTTCATCGCGCTACTTCATACAACGCTCAAATAACACTCGCCGAAAAGATTGCGTTCTTGAGGAATCTTAGGAGATCCGATGAGAGGCGCAACACAATGAGTAGAGAAAAAAAAATGACAGAGGGGAAAGTACTACAATAGGAAATCTTTTGTTTCCCCTCTTTTAACGGGTGTGTGAAGTATCTGTTTCTGTCTGTCTCTTTTGCCTCCGTCACTCGTCTCCTCTCTAAGCCTCCTCCCGCCCCCTTCCTCTCCCTCTTTCTATCTCCTCGTTTTTTCTATCATTCTATCTTTTGTAACATACGCTGGCAGGAGGAGATACATGGAGACATGATCCATCCCTTCAGCAAATGGAAACTGACAATAGATCAAAGAGCTTCCGTTCTCTCTCTCTCTCTCTCTCTCTCTCTCTCTCTCTCTCTCTCTCTCTCTCTCTCTCTCTGGATCCTAGAGGACTAAGTAGTAACCTGAAGTCCCCAGGAAGTCATTGGAAGATTAGTGATATCTAAACAGACAGTCATCGTGGGTGTTTGTGTGTGTGTGTGTGTGTTTGTATGTGTGTGTGCGTGTGAGAGAGAGAGAGAGAGAGAGAAGAAGAGAGAGAGCACCTGAATTAGTTTATATATTTTCTTTGATAATTCATCTCATTCTTAATATGTAGCTCATTTGTTAATTTATAAATCATTGACGAAACATTTTAATATTTACTAAAAATGTCATCACCGTGCAATTTTTGTGGGATCTTTTTCTTGCTTATTTCGGATATTAATAAAAGGTACTCCACTCTCGAATTAATGGCTGAAAGGGAACTAAAAAGTGTTTTTCGACTATTTTTCTTCTTTTTTTTTTGTACTGGGATGAAATAAAAGACAGAAATGTTTCAGGGATATTCCAGAGTTTTTAGTCAGTATTTTTACCCTCTGAGGCTACAAAAAAAAAAAAAAAAAAAAATGGATCTCATACTGTATTTTGTCATAATATTTCCATCATGAAGACGGAGTAGACAAGCTTTGCTTTTCCATTTCGATATTTTTGTTTTTTAGCTCTTACGGTAGGAAAAATGTACCAGGAAAAAGTTAGTTGAGAAAGATTGTTTTTCGACTTTTAAATGTTGAATTCTCTCTCCGACTTTTCAAGAAACAAGAGAAAAGGATCGACGATACGCACCTCTCCTATTTTTTCTTACTATTTTAGGTTTTACAACTTTACAGTAAGTCGAATACCAAAGTTTTATTTCGTAGAAATTCTTGCTTTTTGCTCATCCTTCTTTTCAATATATTTCTATAGAAGAAAAGTTACTCTGTTTTTTAGCGGAACGATTTTAAGCACGCGAATTTAAATACATGTCAAATTTCCCTTTTTATTAAAGCGAAAGTTTTAACATTAAATAATATGTTTGTCATCAGTGAAATGGAAGTGAATTGTTCAATAAAAGAAAGTCATCGGGTCTCTTCGCCTTCCAGTTGATATTTTGTCATACATTTCCTTTCATAATAACTTAGAGGACTTTATTTCACTATCGAGAAGAAGGATAATTCCGAATTTGTGTTGAAGTGCCTCTTTTCCAAAACTGGAAAAGAAAGTTTTTTTTTTAAATGTCAGCAGCTGTTATCTTCTAACTTAGGCTCAATGAAAAAATTGGTGAAGGTTTACCAGTGGTTTATTGACACGTAAGACTTCCCATCATGCTCTGCGAAATTATCATGATTACTGTTCCTTTCCCAGATGGCCTGATCGCCTACTCGATGCCTGACGGCGATTCTCGAGGCCCCGACCACAACCTCCGAGATCTGACGTTCGATGGAACCCGCCGTGACGGCTGGCTGTCGGGGGGTCTTGGCCAGCTCATTGATGGCGAGACCGGACACACGAATTTCAGGGTCGACGCCCTAGGCCGCGGAAGAGGTAAGACCGTTTTGTTTTGTATGCGTCATCGTTAGCTTGTAATTGCGCATGTCTAGACTAAGGGTTAACTTTACCGTTTTTTCTCGGATGTGAAAGTGTCTATGCTGAAGGAAATATTTTTTAAACGTGGATGGGTTGTGGTCTTGTGCGGAAAACTGAAGATTTATATTGGTTTCAGATTTTAGTATCATTGGAGGAAAATTGTCACCAGCAACTGTTTTAGTTTCTTATCCATGTACTTATTAATTTTCGGGTGACTTTGATTAACATAAATGCTAACTTTTATGGCAAAAATATCAATAAGTTAAGTATACCTTAGTTTTACCAGACCACTGAGCTGATTAACAGCTCTCCTAGGGCTGGCCCGAAGGATTAGATTTATTTTTACGTGGCTAAGAACCAATTGGTTACTTAGCAACAGGTTCCCTAAGCTTATTGTGGAATCTGAAACCACATTACAACGGAGAAATGAATTTCTATCACCAGAAATAAATTCCTCTCTAACATCAATAAGTACAGTCTTTCCTGTTACTGTCAAACTTAGCTTTCCCTAGTTATTTTCTAATTCTTGCTCCCGAAATGAGTTGAGTTTAAAAATGCGACGTATTTTACCAATCAGGAGTCAACCCGTAACGATTCTAATCCGAATGGAATTTTCCTAATCAAGTGTTTTGTAAAAATTTATTCTCTTATTAATTTATCCGTTTATTTTGCTTTTCATTAAAATTACTACGAATTATGTACTATATGATTATGGATCAAGTGCATTGACCTAATTGTAATTTAAAAGGAATGCTCCCATTTTTATAACGCCTCATTTGAATCAGATCCCTTTGCAGTTCATTTTCTCCGCTTGTATTTGGGTAGTTTATTGCAGATTCATATTCAGCAGTTACTGCATTTTGTAAAGATGAAGTTTTTGACTCAGTCTCTAGGTGGAAACGGCAAATGTGTGAGCGTGCGTATTCTTGTCGTTTTTTCCTTTACTTTTCGTGATTGCAGAGGTTTTTATAACGTTTGAATAAACTGTCGTAAAGGTGAATAACCCGTCATTATCATGCTATAAGATATCCAAGTCACTGAGGTATTATTTTTCTTTCTGACGTTCCGGTAATATTTCAGAAGTTCATGATCCATCATAATAAAATTAGTATCGCATGGACTTTTATCCAAATGAGCCTGTTTTTGATTTCAATTCTTTATTTATTTGATTTTTAATTATTTATTCATTATTGTTTTTTGGATAGTTATAAATTTATTAACAGATAAATTTGTGCAGTTCTCTAGAACTTAGGTGTATTTTTATTCATATATAGTCATTTTGTCGAGCTTTAAAGGAATTTGTCAGTCTTAGGGAACGTGAACGATTTGTTTTGCCCAATATAACTCAATTAGGATGGTGACCTAATGTCATTTAGTGTCCCCAGTCCCTTAGCCGAGCTTCTCAATCGCATCTCTATCTCTGGCTGTCTGTGTGTCTCTCTCCACGATCGTAATTATATTTTCTACAAATGTGTTCAGAGATTTCTCCATCATGGATGAAAATCTTCTTAAGATAAACTTCCACTTTGTCTCATTTCAAAATGGTGTTTTTTATATGTATTACAGGCCCGAATTAAACATTTATTTCTGTTATTTGTTAAACAGAATTCCATTTTTTATGAATTCAAGAGAAATCACGTGAAATCCAATTGTGGCTTTGTCTTGTAAGATCAGAGACTAAAGAGATCAGTCGCTGAGTTTTCGTTTTATCCCGTTAAGGAGGTTTCGATGCATTTTGTTAATTTCAGTTTATTATTGAGTTTTATGGCTATGCTAAAAATCCGTTATTATACCGAAATCTTTATCCTTTCTGAACTTTTTCCACTGGCAGACATTACAGATACACAGATATATATATATATATATATATATATATATATATATATATATATATATATATATATTATATATATATGTGTGTGTGTGTATGTGTATATATATATATATATATATATATATATATATATATATATATATATCGTATATATATGAATTTTTATCACATACACCTTTTAATTTTTTATATTCACAGACATTAAACTACCAATGTTATTTAATATCCAAGTAACAGCTCAGTGGTTACCGTCACTTGAAAGTTGTCGATCCTTACTGTTGGGCGTTTGAATCTCCCAGGTACCGAATCGTTTATCAATTATAATTCCCTTTAGGTAATATTCCCTAAGCAGAGTGAATTGATATTAAACGACACTTGTAGCTTAATGTTTGTAAATATACATAAATACACACGCACACATATACAGAACATATATATATATATATATATATATATATATATATATATATATATATATATATATATATATATATATATATATATATATATATATTTTATATATATATATATATATATATATATATATATATATATATATATATATATGAAGTGATATATTTTCAGTATAATTATTTAAAGATCTATAAAAGCTTTCGTCGATCTTGAATCAAAGAGATTGATGTGTATGTTGAGATACTCAGATTTGCATACGTCTATATATAACTTTTAAAGATAAATTTTAAAGCTAGTATCGTGGACCTTTCTTGCGGCCTTGTATTTGTGGAACAGAAGCGTATGGAAGTCCCCTGTCGAAGCCTGATACCTCGAGATGAGACCCTAATAACCGTAGTGACGATGAGACAGTGTGGTTTAATCGCCAATGTCCTCTTGCGTGAGAGCGGGTAACCCCCGAGAGCCATCCCAAAGCCTCCTACACGTAACCCAAAAGGGGACTCCCATGCCACATTGGAGCCCCCTCCATAGTGTGGGAGTAGTATTCCCCACCCTCGTGAGGGAGGGAGGGGAGACCTGTAACCCAAGCGGTAGTTATTTTATGGGCCAAGTGGTCTTCACTACCATGAATTTTGCGTCCACCACAGTGGCTCTCGAAATTTAGTGATCACCGGAACGCTGGCACGTAACTTGGCGTGTCTGGGGCTCGTCTTATCTGAACTTCGGTCCACTTCCGATGGGGAAAAATTATTCTGAGGGAATTTTTTCTCAGGATTCTTTTCCCCCATTCAGAGGCAAGTTCATGCCGTTGCTCACGCTAATGGCAAGCCCTTCTGTGGAAGTGTAACTCAAGTGCAAGTGCATGATTGCATGATGTTATTACATTAAATGAAAATGTGGAGAGTTTATAGTCTGTAGTTTAATTTTACGATCATCGGAATTACTTTAGCGTATCTGAATAAATTTAGTATCTAGCATTTTATAACTATATTTGGCACTTGAATAAACTACGCAGCTCGTGAGTCGGTGTTGTGTGCGTTTTGATCATAATCTACAAGTGTCTTTTCGATACTGTTACTATTATTAAAATAGGACGTTTGCTTAAAATATGGTGATTTAGAAACTGATGCACACGTAGCATATTGTAAAAATTCATATAACTTTTTTCTTGAGATTACATTTTGTTCCGGTCCCCAGCATAGTGGATGAAGATGCTCAGTATCTCTCACCGCCAGCCGCTATCACGCGCTGATTAATTCTTGGTCGGGTAATTGGGTCACGAACTGGAGCGTACATTAATGACACGTCAGGTCTCATAATAATAATAATAATAATAATAATAATAATAATAATAATAATAATAATAATAATTCATTTCAACTCAAGGCCATATACAAATACAGTATCCAAATACGTATGATAGGGACAGTACAGATATACAATTAGATACAGAGAATGACAGAACAGCTGCAAGTTTGATAATAATAATGTCAAAAATATTCTAAATGAACCCAGTCACATAGGCAACAGAAATGAATTTTTACCCCATTCCTGGATCAAACCCTGAATCTGTCAAATCAAAAGTGAGGCTGCTATCAACGAGGTCCAACCAGGGCTACAATTGCACACGTTATTTTGTGTTAACTTGCATTATATTCACTCAAAGTGGTTCATTCGGACTAAACGCCGTTAAATATAATCAATAGTAGAGTCGTCAGTAATGCTTTATAACTCTTTTAAGATCAGGCTAACTCACTAGGTCAATCAGTTTGTTTAACTTTGCCTCATGAAAGCTAGTTCAACAAATAAATATGTCTTATCAGTAGGGTACGTTAATAACTGGCATGCACAAGTTGAAGCTAGAATGAACTAAATTAATCATTTGTGTGGAGTTTTCTTGCACAATGATGGTCAAAAATGTTCTCTGATTCATGATTGCCTGTGATAACAAGAAATGAATGAGGATCACTGGCGTGCTGGGAGTGTTAGAAGGAAAGGGATAGCTGGTTTCAAGGTATACAGTAGGTTTATGGCTTGGGGAATCGAGGAGACTATGCGCGGTTGGGTTGACTGAAGTAATATGGGGGCTTTGCCAGGACTAAAATTCTCACATTTCTCTGTCTACACTTTGGAAACTAAAAAGGAAGATAGAGGTGATTTCAGGCAAACTTGTTCTCGATATATGACTGGAGGGAGAATTCATGGATTACTATACAGCCTGCTATATGCACCAGCCATCAATAAATTCCCAGTGAGGCTAATTCACATTCAGTTTAGGAGTCGGGTTTCATGTCTAAGATGACCCTCTCTCTACTGCTGCGCCCACTTTGAATAACAGTGCTTTCCAAAGGTGGGAGGTAGGGTCGCCTCACACACACACATATATATATATATACATATATGTAAACTAATTTCCGTGTATACGTGTTTACCTCATAAGAAAATGTTAATTAATTAAACTACCAGAATATGTTTTCAGTGATTTGAGGACGAGCTGATCACGTGAATTGCATAAGGACGGCTTAATTTCAGGTAAAATTGGGTCTGACGTGACTCGAGAATTTCAATTTTTTTATGTATTTAATGAATGAATTAGATTAACTGATATTGAAAACAAGGTACCTAACAAGTATTTAGTTATCCTCTCAAGAACTCTTCGTCCTGCGACACTGCATTTGGTATTTCCAAGGGTCTCTCAAGGTCGCTCATCTGGTTCTATTAGCCAGAAACCAGTCTTTCGGATATCCACATTTCTGTTTTCCTTTTGTGTACACTTTATTCAGTTCTTATCTTACAACCGTCGTGTCTTTTTTCCAAGCAGCATCAAATACTCACTCGTATGCAGAAGACTCAGCTCTTCGCAAATCTTATTGAGGCTTGTCTTGGTGCATAATTTTGTAGATGCGAATCTTACAGTGCTTTGGACTGGGAAGCTGAAACCTGATTAGGATTAATATTTCCAGTATCTCTTTCTTAATATTCCCTTTTACATTTCTGTGCCTTAGGCAGTCCAGGGTTTTGGACTTGGAACATTTTATAACCTGTATGAAAATATCATATCCCAGGCAATGCTAACTACGTGAAGAAGATTAATTTATGCTACGTAGTTCTCATATGCGCTCAGTCTTTTTTGCACTCCCCAATTTCTTTTTGGGTCTTGACAGTCATCGTGACAAATACCGTTCTTTTTTTCTACTCACTAAATACTTCAGATTAAAAGCGTCAGTCCGGTATATTAATATTCTTCATTACTTGACGGTCTTTGAGTTCGGGTACTCCAGCGGATGATGGTTCTAAATGTTCAGAAAAAGGTAATGAATGTATTGTTTTTGTTTAACAAACGCTGTATGTTTATATTTACGGACATACTTATATATATATACATACATATATATAGTATATATAGTTTTATATATATATATGATATTTTATATATAGTATATATATATATATATATATGTATTTTATTCTAACATATATATATATATATATATATATATATATATATATATATATATACATACATATAAAGTATTATACATACAGAAAAGTGTTAGAATAAAAATAGCCTGAGGTTTTGTAGTCACGCTTGGGATGGTACTAGTTGTTTGGTGAAAAAGAAAACCGTGGCTTTCAGTACACAAAACATTTTATCTGACGGAAATATTGTAAATTTCACCCTCGCAACGAAAGGATACGTGATTGCAGGGTTCATGTAGTGAAGCCCGTTACGCCCGGTTGAACTTTGGGCTACTTTAAAGTTATTAGCACTCCGCGGTATCCTCTGGATCTTGAATGTCATTGGACGCCTAATAACAGTTTGTAGTTTTATCCATGAGAATATGTAATAATGATAAGCTTCCGTTTCACGACTAACCGGGGGAAAGTCAAATTCAGAGTTGGAACTTAAAGCAAATGGATAGCTCAAGTAAAGAAAATAAAACTCTAAAAGACTTTATCATTGCACATATTATCATTATTGGTATTAATAGTGACAGGGAAAAAAGCGAAGCACGTCCGTGCCATCCAGGACAAGAAGGGCTCATCCCTGTCGCATAAAGATTGAAATTGATAATGACAGCTATCGGAAGGCGAAAGAAATCCTTCTCTAACGAATGGGGGGGCCCAAGAAACGATAATGTTGGCGGGGTAGAGCGGCACTGGAGTGAATAAGAAGGGGGACGGGAATGAAGAGGAATGACTAGCTGTCAATATTGAGTTGTGGGGAGACCACTGATGGGAACTAGGGGACTACTGGCTCCCGGGAATGAGGTTGTTGCAGGAATGGCCGGGGCATGATGGGATGGGGGGAGGGGAGGGGAGAGAGGTGGTTACAAAGGTCTGAGTCTCTTTCCTCGCCCACCTCAATCATATGTAGGTGGGAAAAAAGGAGGGGAGATTATTTTGTATATTGATCACGTGAAAGGGATGGTGAAGGTTCGGAGAAGACGGCAGAGGGTTGGATACTGCTGGGAAGGAGCGAGGTCTGGAGAGTTATGGCCAGTGTTTGCGACAAAGGAACACAGGGAAGGTCATGTGATTGATACGTAATCCATAATTTGTCTACCGTCACTCTGTTTGTGCTCATTTATAATTTCATCGCGGATGCAGATAGATATATTTGGATGACTGCGTCAGTTTAAATGAAGAGAGAGAGAGAGAGAGAGAGAGAGAGAGAGAGAGAGAGAGAGAGAGAATCAATTTTTTAGGACACTTTACTTAAATTAATATAAAACATTGCGGATTCAGATAGATATATTTTGATGACTGCGTCAGTTTAAATGAAGAAAAGAGAGAGAGAGAGAGAGAGAGAGAGAGAGAGAGAGAGAGAATCAATCTTTTATTTTTAGGACACTCAACTTGTGTTAATATAAAACATCATTGCTGATTCAGAAAGATATGTTTGGATGACTGCGTCAGTATAAGTGAAGAGAGAGAGAGAGAGAGAGAGAGAGAGAGAGAGAGAGAGAGAGAGAGAGAAATCAATCTTTTTTTTTTTCTTTAGGAAGAACAAATCCAATAATGAGACAAGAACAATTGTAGGCGGCAGAAGAAGAAGATGGGAATGGATGGACTGATGATATCAGCCGACCGATCTAATGTGATCGTCCAATCCAAAGATAATAACTTTGTGCAGAACTTTGGCTTTGATATCAACGATTCTCTCTCTCTCTCTCTCTCTCTCTCTCTCTCTCTCTCTGAAAGGCACAAGTTTCATTTAGTACATCCGAAGGGCTTAAGTTTTATAATTGCTCGGGCGAGTGAACAGTCAATATTGCCCTTTGCTAGACAGACCACTAAAAAAACAAGAACTGAGAGAAAATAGAAAAAGGTAAGGAAGTAATCACAGTATCTTTCTAAATAAATTGAATTTCTAATTAAATAAGAAAATTACGGCAATGCTAATGGTCATCGGTTAAGTTATTTGTTTTGCGACAGTCCGAACCACTTCAGGTTCTCTTGTTATAATCGACTGTAATTAAGTTAAATGGAAATATTTACTTTAGTTATTTTATTCACTTGAGATTTTTCGTATGAAAGTCTCCAATACGTAAAGATATTGACAAACGATTATGGTATGGTTAGTTGTAAGTAATATACTTTTTTTCTGTTTTTCCTGGCAAATAAAGCAATTTTTAATTGACGAGGCAGGTTTATCGATATCTTCGTGGTTAAACGTCCCATTCCTCGGTTACTTTCATTTTTCATGGACAGAAAAAGGCATTTTTGCTCATCTCGTGTTCCCCTCAATTAAAAAACTTAAACTCTTGCGTCTATAAGTCTCGAATACGTAAAAACTTGAGAAAAGCGAATTCCTTTGAGCCACCTCTTTGCTTTATTTATCACGACGAGGCTCTTCGCAGAGAAATATTAAAACCAGCATAAAAATTATTAATTACAAACGGCCGCACCCTTAACCCGGTCATAATCGGCCGCAACGCGTATCTCTTGACCCAGGGCTTCTAACGTCGCCGGTTCCCTATCATTATCTCTCAAGCCCAACCTGCCATTATGTTCAGACAAATATTATCTTGGGAAAAACGATTTTTTTTTCTAATAATTTCACCTTGTTTTTTAAATTCTTTTCCTAAACTTATTTAGGAGGAGTTGGGTTAGGTAACCCGCGGATGTTAACTGTAGGTGTTAAAGGCGCGACTTCACGAATTGGCAAATAATTTAATTAGACGTTCAATCTCTCTCTCTCTCTCTCTCTCTCTCTCTCTCTCTCTCTCTCTCTCTCTCTCTCTCTCTCTCTCTCGTCGTTATTCTCCTCCTCTCTTCAATCATTATTTTCCTGGAAACAGGTCACGAGAGGGGTCAACTTTATTTTGGGTGGTTACACTGATCATGTTTAAGTGATGGGCGTCGGTTGTTGTTTTAATCTGAGATTGAGGTGTGTTTTAATATCTCTCCTCCCCCCCCCACCCCGTCCTCCTGCCTGTCCCGCCCCTTCGATCTTGGTGGCGTCCACGTGGATGTGGGTAGAAGAAATCCCTCTGCCCCCCGGGGGTCGTCCTAATCGCCAAGACAAATTGCTTTTGAAGTTCTTACGGTGATTGAACGCCCTTTCTATCTCTCTTCCGCCTCTCAAGCAACAGGGGACAATATCTTGTAGACTTTCTTCTTCTTATCTTTCCTTCTTTCCTTTTTTTTCATCATGGTGTTTTCGCTCTTATTCTTGCTAGCAGTTGGATAAGCAGTTTTTCTCATTGTTTTGCTCTGCAGTAAATATCATTTGTCGAGTTTGCCTAGCATTAATTTGAGTATATTTGTCAAATGTTTTTCTTGTTTTAATATCCGCCTTCATGATGGCAGGATTGGGCGTGATGGAGGCAGTCTCTCTCACTCCCCGGAAATATAAATCTAAATGAAACATGTATGGCTAATTGATAATTACATATACGTTGCGTTAATATGGTTGTACGAAAGCAAGGACCATCCTTTTTCCCAGCTCTTACTAACATATTATGGGATGATAGTGAAATAAATCAAATTGTTTATAGAATGTGGAAGCGGAAAGAGAATTTCAGATGTTTACGGTGCAGAGGATGAAGGACAGATTATACCAATTCACATACTGTCTGAAAGGACCGACTGTAACCGAGCGTTCGTGATAGCAGAGGCTATGTTCTGTCAAGCAACGAAATGCAATATTTGTAGAAATGGCAGATTTGTAACTTAAGCCCGCCAAGTTTTGGAGGAAATCCAGGGTGGAAGTAAGTAATGGGGTATTTGATGGTACCGAAATGAGGAACGTGGAACCCTGGTATGGGAATGGTAATCTTTACAGGGATGGATAAGTCACATATTTGCGGAAGCTTTTTATAAAGAGCTTATTTACCTTTAACGAATATACCAAAAGAGTGTTTAAATGCTTGAAACCTTATGTTAATAATTATATGGACGTGCCCATATTTGTATATCATCGGCTCAGTAGACCGACATTAAAGTAAGTCTCCATATATCAAGATACAGAGTTTTCAGATGGTTTCAAACTTATATCGGAGAGATCTAAAAATTCTAATTGATGAATGTGCTCTCGAAAATACAAATTTTTATTTGTTTCCTTTGGTTTGACTTCACGGCTATTTAATATTGGCAATGCTCTAGCCCGTCCGTGTTTAAAATCACGCTCCTATTATCTATGGAAATGTTCTGATGTTTCCATTAATTGGATTTAGTCAACTGCAATGACCCATCTCTTGAGTCTGATTTATTTTTTCTCTCTGCCGTTAGGCGGCCCAGATATCTCGTTTCTGTTAGTAATATTTTGGTCAGTGCTCCACTGGGAAAGTAGTTACCCCCCATTCCTTCTCTCATATAGCCTCTTTTCGCCTCAAATTTTCTAAGCCGAGATCGGCAGTATTAAGTGTGGTGGGTTCCTGCACATGAATTCCTCACCTACCTCTATTTTTGTCTCCTTAAATGTACATTGTGCAGACTATCATTGTTATAGGATCAAAAAGACTCTTAATAGTGTGTTGAAGATGTGTTGGTGAGAGTTATAAGAGGTTAATGTTTTCGAAAGTTCCTGTTGCCTTCGTCCTAGGCATATGAATAATTTGATACATCACTCCACGATTATTCAATTCTCCATGCATCTGGAGAAGGAAAAGGAGCTGGTTGTAATTATTACCTTTACATCTTCTGCACTCGTACTTTTTGAGGGTTTGTTTTATCGTGTATATTTCTAACCCGAATTTTTATTATTTTGTCATTGGCCTTCTCCCCTTTGAGTGGGTAGCTCCGCACCATTTTTACTCGACAGATCTCTGTAAGTATTTTTGGATCAAATTGCTAGCCGCATTTTCTTTCCGTTCTGGCAGCCACCCTTCACACTTCTAACTACCAAGTACACAGTTCAGGCTTATCTCAGCAAGGACACACTGGGTTTTACACAAGTTGGGCTCATTTGAATAAAATTCTGTGGAATAAAAGCCAGGTCTCAGCTGGTGGGGTGAGAACGATAAACGCTGAACTACGGGAACTTATTATTATTATTATTATTATTATTATTATTATTATTATTATTATTATTATTATTATTCAAGTTAATATTGTCGGATCCAATGATGCTTCAAGAAAGATGGATTAGTATCATGCATTTCCATCAGGTACCTTGGAGTTGATGACTGCAATCTTGATAGCCTTTTTCTGCGAGTTACTTGATTCATGCCGGGAGGAATAAGTCTCCCAGTAGAGCTTAAAGGATAATGATATGAGAATTATGTGCTTGTGCGCAACTATGCTTATCTGTCTTTTGAGGTTTCGTTGTCAAAGAGGTTTGTTAGTGGTGTCAGCTTAAGCGCTGTAATAATGACAATGATGATTGATTTAGAGTGAACTATATCATTATTATTATTTTGTTACTGATGATCCTTTGGTGAAATGTTGAGTATTTTTCAGTTTTGCCTCTTCAAATTGATTGTTAAATGTTTTGAAGCATAGAAATCCCAAGAATTGTTTTAATTTGGTCTCTCAAATTTACGATTGATGCCCGTTTAGGATAGGTCACCAAATGATACCAATCATGAGGAAATTATGCATCAGCCTTTTACGAGACGAGCTTATTTGAAAGAGGGGGAATGTCCGAACCGTCTGGAGGAGAGAAACAATTGCGAAAAATTGCTTTCCATAAGGAAAATTGCGTTATTATTTATTGCGATGGACAGTTTTTTTTTTTATTGACCTCGGTAACTGCGAAATTTGTCTGTGCAGGTAAAGTGCAGTAATGTATTAACCAACAATTGTCGAAGCCGGTAATGAAGCCTGGCCAAAGTGTTATTGATACGGTTTTAATGTTCGCCGGGTGAGGAAATTTAATCCACTATCGGCGAACGGGAGGTAATTATATGGAAGTGGTTTCTGATAATCGTTCGCCTTTTTATGCGATAATGTCCCCCATGATCGCTGTAATTTCGCCCTGATGATCTCGACATTATCTATAATGGATTGTTCTTCCCATGACCATATGTTCGGCATTCGGTCGCAGGTTCATTTTGGTCAATAATGAATAAAAATATAATAATGTGTTATATTTGAAATGGCAGCGTAAGTAGCTGAAGGGATGGTGGAACTTTGTACAAGGGGATATGAAGAAAATAAGACTGAAGTGGAAATTGTTCCATAGCAATTTGGATCTTCTCTCTTAGAGGAAAAATTCGCCTCTTTCCTTCAAACAGTTATTATTTACAAAGGCGACTGAAATTCATGAAAATGTCCCAGGCTTTCATTTACTATGCCTTAAGAATTTAACACTAGAAAATAATTCGTAATTGGAGCTTATATATTACCCAGAGTTACCTAGATTCAAGGCTGAAATTGAGAGAATATATTGCTGTAAGTTAAACATATTTTTCTATATTTTTTGTCTTTCAAACCATAAAGCTAATGTATTAAAATTTCTTATGTTCGGTTGGCTTTAACATTTAAAATTCTTTTAACTCCGGTTACTTCATTTGTACATGTGCTAAATAAAGTTATATTTAAAGGGAAATAAGCAAGTTCGTGATGAGCTTCCCTTGAAAGATCAGATTTCCAAGTCAAAAGCGATTTTTATTACTCTTTTAAATCAACACAGATTCTTCATTTTACCCCAGGCTTTTAATCGTATCTCAAATATAAAGCTTAATATAAGGTTTTCAATAATGTATTTTATCTTCATCCTGTATGTTCATATAGAAACGAATATGAATGTTTTCAGGAACTACTTGATTTTTACATATGGCACCTTTATGTATGTATGCAAACACGCTTGCACACATCCACACTCGTACATTTGTAGTACTATATATATATATATATATATATATATATATATATATATATATATATATATATATACATACTGTATATATATATTATATACATACATATATATGTGTGTATGTGTGTGCATAAATATGTGTATATATATATACATGTATGTATATATACATAAAGGTGCATAGAGTAGTTACATTACAAGACTGACTCAGTTTAGCAGAATTTTGTGTATTTAGATACAGAATTTAGCAAAGACGAAATAATTAATGGAACTCCATTCAGCCTCCAACAAAAATAAACAACAGCAGCAATAAGCAACAAAATGAAACGACGGATATAACTGGTGTAACATAGTCCTTTGATAATGAACTTTGCCTTCCATGCACCAAAAGTATATAATGATGTTATATAACTTTCTTTTAGTTGTGTTCATTAGACAACGATAAACTTACGACGACGAGAAGCCCTTCGTTGGCTGAGTCGGTTGAGCTTCAGACTGTCACTCGATGGGCCGGAGTTCAATGCCCACGACCGGCTGATGAAGGTTAGAGAATTTATTCTGGTGATAGAAATTCATTTCTCGCCATAATGTGGTTCGATTCCACAATAAGTTGTAGGTCCTGTTGCTAAGCAACCCATTGGTTCTTAGCCACGTAAATAAGTCTAATCCTTCGGGCCAGCCCTAGGAGAGCTGTTAATCAGCTCAGTGGTGTGGTAAAACTAAGGTATACTTAACTTTTAACTTAAGACGACGAGAAAATAAGATGTCCAAAAAATGAGCAGACCTCCGATTGCGTTGTTTGTCCTCCACTCCGAGGATATATGCTTCTCATGCGTCTATGTCTCAGAAGCAACCAGTCCGTTTTAAATGGTTGATGCGCGCAGTTTCCTACGTCTGAGCAACGGTGTGGAACGGGCATCTTTGGATTGCTAGGGTAGGTGGTAATGGCGGGCGTGAGCATGATTAATACGCCCATTTGTATACTCTCGGTCTGATGGGCGAGAATCGCTGCTGAGAAGGTACCGCCCGAAAGGTGTTAATGGGTAAAAGAAAGGATTAAATGGTGGGAAGAGGGAGAAAGAGAGAAAGATATGACGAAAGATGTGGAGTTACGTTGTTGCCCTCCGTCCTTATTTGGATTCAAAATGTCCCTAAGAGGAAAGCAGAATGATCCTCGGAATCCGAAGGTGAAGGAAGAGGGCTTTAGGAGTTGGAGTCCTACTTGGCCTGCAGTGAGGTTTCTTCCATTTCTTACACAACTTTATGGATAAAATTCTTCCTCAAGACAACAACAAGACAGTTTCCTTATGTAACCTTTGTCTACAGTGACCGATCAATAGCAATCACGAGTAATTATACTTCTGTTGCAAGGAAGGAAAAGTTCATTAACAAGGGCCTTCATTTGCACTGAGTATGCGAAGCGTTTCATTCTGTTATTACTATTCTCGTTTCAATTCTTGTTGGAGACAGAACGAAGTTACATAGATTATTGCTTCCATGTTAAAGGCTGCATGTCTACACATAAACTTCTGTTTTTATGGCTAGATCTGCTGTTGTGGCTGTACTGTCCTCTTACCCACACGCACACACGCACACACGCACACACACACTCATATATATATATATATATATATATATATATATATATATATATATATATATATATATATATATATGTATGTATTTATATATATATAAATATATATATATATATATATATATATATATATATATATAGTATATATATATATATATATATATATATATGTATATATATATGTATGTATTTATATATATATAAATATATATATATATATATATATATATATATATATATATATATATATATATATATATATATATATATATATATAGAGAGAGAGAGAGAGAGAGAGAGAGAGAGAGAGAGTCATGTTTGCTGAAACAAGCATCCACATCTAATCACCAGTTTCTTGAGTGCGATTTCGTTCGTGAGAGCCTCCGTTGACGTGATCATTATAAGTGGTCAGTTTATGAATCACTTTGACCAAGGTAGCTTGATCAAACACGAGTTCTGCAGTTTGAAATAAGTCGGGAAAAGTTTTGGAATTGATTGGAGAGAGGATTTCGGAGTTTTCTCGAGTTTGTCGATATGAATATTTGATGTAATAGCGCCTTAATTCTGCCATCTCCTTTGACATGATGTTATGCCATGCTTATGTCGATGAGATTGAGCAGGTTTCTGCCACGACCAGATATGCTGTAAAAGATATCTATAAAGCAGATTCATTTCCTTATTCAAAGCGATCGATAAATCGTGACCTAAAATTGCAGCTTTATGTCGCACGCGCTGGAGGGGAGAAAGATTCGCTATATCGGATTGCAATATGTGCCCTTCACTTGACAACCCGACTTTTTAGACTGAAAAACGATAAAAACTCGTTTCCTTCCCCATTCAAAAATAAAATAAAAAGATGTCGTGTTTTTGTCATGTAAATGCTCCGGTTGCGGGTAAGAATTATGTGAATGGTATTGGTTTATATGTTATGAAACACATATAAATATATACATATGTATATATATATGTATATATATATTTATATATTATATATATAATATATTATATTTGTGTGTATGGGTGTGTATATTGCATATGTACATGTGTATATATATATATTTATATATTATATATATATTATATATATATATATATATATATATATATATATATATATATAAAATACATATTTGTGTTTATGTGTGTGTATATTGCATATGTACATATATATATATATAATATATATATATATATATATATATATATATATATATATATATATATATATATATATATATATATATATATTATATATGTAAATATATATTATATTTGTGTATGCGCGTGTGTATATTGTATGTGCACATATATAATTATGTGTGTTTGTGTGTGTGTTTGTATGTATTTATGTATATGTGTGCCTTAGTTAGAGAGAGAGAGAGAGAGAGAGAGAGATGTCTGGATAATGAAATCCACCATTTAAGTGTCATGTGATCCATGTTAGACTATCTCGACAGGGGATGTCACTGAAATCCATCGTTTTTAATGGTCCTGTCGCTTAACGTGAAGTCTTTTCCGTTTATTTTTTTTTATTGATATTCTGTCTATCTGACAGTACAGAACATTCATCAGCAAATGGCCTGCAGCTCTATGACAATCTGTTTGCCAGTCTTCAGAAGGAGCATTTGGTTCATGATGTCTACCAGGTAGTTAGGAGAACGTGCAATTTCTAGTGCTTTCCGACCTTATTTTTTCTTAATATTTAGCCGAAGCAATATGACATCGCGTTTTTTGAATCTTATGTATAATGGAAATCAAGTTTGGTTTTCATAAAAGCTCGTTATGCAGCTAATGTTTATAAATGGTTTCCCCTCTAAAGACAGCCGGTAAAGAAGCAACAAATCTCATGGTTCACAGTTTAATTTGTCGTCGATGGCAGAAATTTTTGGTTTAATATGCATATTCAAACTTCACTTTTTATTAACATATGGTTCCCACTGAAACGTCATCATACGTAATTCTCAATGTAATATAAAGTTAATTGGCGGGATTGTATAAACTGAGTCTTTTTAATGAGTGCTAAATAGTAAAATCGTCAGGCTCTTAAATATTGATGGTAGACCGTGACTGAGTATATTTCGCCACTCACAAGGCGTTCTTGTAAGTTGCACACAGAAAGAAGATAGTCATATTAAATGTAGGCATCGTTTTAAGAAATGCGTGGTTTTATTCCCAGGTTAAACATTTGCAACGGAAAAAAAAAGACGAATAAGAATGTTGAGCGACGGCCTGCAGTGCGATGGGAGAGGTGAGTGGAAGGACTGGACGCAGTTTTCAATTACTCGTAAGAAAATTGTGACGATTTTGTGGGAAAAGTCCGCTGACCGGAGAGACGTCAGTATGCAATATCCGGGGAATGCTGGATGCTGCTGCTGTTACTGCTGCTGGAAATATTTGCCTGACCTACATCGGAATGGCTAGTTCGGGGATCCGGCCATGCGGAACAGGGGCTGTCGTTATTTGGATTGGTGGCATAAGAGACATAGTATATGGCTAAATTGGCCAAATGTGTGTATGTGTGCGTGCGTATGTGTACGTGGAAAAAGATGTGATAAAAGTCTGAAGTAGGATACGTAGGGAATGTCACAAAGATTAGGGTGTTTAAAATTTAAACGGAGATATGATGTCAAGAAAGGAAATACTAAAAATAAAAATGAATTAAAGTAAAGAAGAGAGAAATGTGAAGAAATTAAAGAGCATAACAAAGACACAAAACTAAGAAATAAAAATACGAAACAGAAATAGAGTCATTGTTGCTAAAAATATATCACCAAAGGCTTACAAAGCAGTTGGAAATAAACGATAAAAAGGAGGGAAATATTAGGTACGAAAAGGCGCACCCACTCACACTCACACCCGAGCAATTTATTAGAATGTACATTTAGGAAAAATATTATTCAAAGATGCTGAAGCTGTTGCCTATTCACACCTGTACAGGTTTTCATGGAGGACATTGCATCATAAAGATACATAAGATATTCTCTTGTTGGTGTAGTTTTTCCACGCCCAAGGTAAGACTTATGGATAGGAAGTATTGGCATTGAACATGCGAAATGTTTCGACTGTAGAGTTCCTAATAAATAATTATATATATATATATATATATATATATATATATATATATATATATATATATATATATATATATATATATATATATATATATATATAAATGTGTGTGTATAATATATATACATATATATATATTCATATATTTGTATATGTATGTATGTATACATATGTATGTACATACACACATACATATATATACTGTATATATACAGTATATACATACACATTATTACTGTATAGGAACCTTTAGTTTAACTTGTGAGATGTGCTATTTATGTTTTAATATCGGTATGAGTATCGTACTTTCTTACTGATAAGAATATAAATACATACATTCACACGTTTTACCCTTCAGAATATTGCACGGTCCAATTTTTTAATCGTAAAAGCAAAGTTTTGGGCAATTGAAAAATCAATATATAATATATTTCCTGCATCATTTTATTTTATTTATTCTTTTATAGCCAATTTTTTTTTATTTATCGTAATTTTTTATTACAACATGAACTACGAGACATACTAAGCCAACAAGTACGAGATGAAAAGAGGGGATGAGAGAACGGCCGATCGCTCGAAGTCATAGTAATAAAATTTAATGACTTATTAAGGAAGAGATAATTAGCATAATTGTGTCCTCGCTTAGGCTTTATTTATGACAGTATTGTTTCGGCCAAAGCCTGTGGCTCTGGGGGAGCCGTGCCAGCAGGAAGATCATTTCCCACCAATCTTTATGTATTAACTTGCACCGAGGATGATAAACGAGAAGTTTCTAATTTTCAGTGCATTGGGCAGATCCCCAACTCCTCCGCCATGTTTATAGTTGCTTCTCTTAGGCCTCCTTATTTATACATACACACACACATATATATATATATATATATATATATATATATAAAATTTATATATATATATATATATATATATATATATATATATATACATACATACAGTACATTATATATATTTATATATATATATATATATCGGATCCAGGGGTGGCTCCATATACAGTACATACGTAATGCCCCCATTATATGTATATATATAAAAATAATGACAAAATAATGACAAAATAATATTGAAGATTGAGATAATAATAACATAAATGAGAAATATAAAAATGGAAAAAATAAAAAATCTGTTATAGAAATAATAACATTTTGAGCAAAAATAATAACAACAATCCTAATGATAATAATAATGGATTCGGCATTTCCTGATAGAACAGGCGATTGCTGTCCATTTTCATATTTCTACTTAGATACTGAATGTTATGCTGAAGAAAATATATTATACTATGGTACGACAGAAATATTTCATGTGTATATGTATATGTATACAGTATATATATATAATATATATGTATATGAAATTTTCATTGGTGGCCCCATGAAATTTTTTGGATCTAGTGTGTATATATATATATATATATATATATATATATATATATATATATATATAT
>NC_089795.1:67872662-67930162 GCF_040412425.1 Macrobrachium rosenbergii
TAAACTCTGTATTCCAATTCCAATCATTCCAAGAAAAGATTAAAGGGTTCCATATCAGACGGAATCAGAAACAAATAGACTTCCTTCCTTTTAAAAGGATCAACGAACGATCTGAAACCTAACAAGACTTCTTTTTGAGAGGGATCTGATCTGATGAAGAGTCCCCTGTCAGAGAACAAAACCCGCGTTGTTTCTGTTTCTCGTTTTGGCGTCAATGAACTCCAATTGGGCTCGTTGTAGACCCAAAGCACAAACTTCCACTGATTTTAAAACGAAATTGACCCTGCATAGCAAGTAGCTCTACAACCTCCTTCTTGTTGTTATACTGTAACCCCGAGGATCGTGAGGCCGAAAACCTTCTGTACTGCTGTCAGTGTTACCAGTTCCCTGCGTGATTCGCCTCTTCCTCATACCCACTATTACCAATTTTATGCGTGGGTAGAGGGAAGGGGCCATTTTTCCGGTGACATCATCGCTGCTGACTACATTTGACGGACGGGGATGTAATGGACATCCTCAGAAATGAAGTTTGTTAAACAACAAATCCTTCCATCCCCGATGTCAATTTCTTCGCCTCCCAAGACTAGAGTACGCTCCGAGTCCTGGTGCCCCTCCCACCCCTCTTGGTCGTGTTCAGGTGACGGGCATGAAAATCGTTCCTGTGACATGGGCATCAACGTCTTAATTTCGTCCCGAAGAATATTCGATGCAAAATATCCCCGCTGCCTTTTCGGTGCGTGTCACGTGTGCGCTTGCGTGCGCTCGTGGCCAGGTGTAAATTGAGAATGCAAGGTGAAGAAAACTCCTTTATCATTCTTTCGCTAATGTTGATATTTTCAACATCTTTCCACTTTCTTCTCTTTTTCTCGTCTAATCTATTTTCTTGGGCGTTACCCCGTCACTGCCTTTCGTCTCGACTATTTGCTGATGCTATGCATCAAACAGTTTATTTGCAACGGATTTGTTAGGCAATATCCACCCGCATCACCTTGTGATATCTCAATAATTGCGGTTCGCTATGGATGAAATTTGATTTCTCCGTAGATACTTTCTTGCATTGTTCTTGCTTTGGTAAGGTGTCTTTTTTATTTATATTTTCTTGCAGAGAGCACTAATAGAATGAACTGCAGTAGTGCCGTTGGTGTTCGCCATTCCTTATATAGAAAACTAATTTCATGTTTTGCTCGATAACTCCACTGGCCTAAATTCCGCGCTGGACCGTTGCCCAGAAGGGAGTGCCTATATCGTATTACATTATTGTATTGTCTTTCCTTTCTGAGTATCACTAAGCTTTCTGGTGTTTCCCTTTTTCCAATCAAACTATTTTGGATTTCGGAACTTCCGGCATGTGAAAGTCTTGGCGTTTTAGCTGATCACCTGACTGGATATTTGGAACATGTCTTTTGGTCGAAATGAAACATCATTAATCGGACATTCCAAATGTTGTAGACTTCTAACGTAGAGAGAGAGAGAGAGAGAGAGAGAGAGAGAGAGAGAGAGAGAGAGAGAGAGAGAGAGAGAGAGAGAGAAGCTTTTCATTTTCAATAAATTTTACCAAATTTTATGTCTAAAGTGCAAGTAAAAGCAAAAAAAAAAAAAAAACAGAAAAAGATGTTCGACACCCTGAGGAGGAAACATGGCCTGGCTGTCCCACGGAAGCCTTGGATTAAGTGCAGCTTCAATGTTTAGCTCTATGCTAACAACCATGAAGGTCAAAGTTAGTCCGCAAGGGGCCGAGGAAGGATGTTGATGCTGGGATACGTCTCCTGTAAAGGTCTTCTGTTATTGTGTTCATGTTGTGTGTGTGTGTCTGTGTCTGTGTGTGTTTATTACTGCCTGGGTCATTTACTTTGTTTTATCAAGGTATACGTGGTGGTGTTATACTGTTGTAGCAGTCATTTGTAGCATCTATACTTTGATGAAATGCTTTCCCTCTCCCTCTCTCTCTCTCTCTCTCTATATATATATATATATATATATATATATATATATATATATATATATATATATATATATATATTAATCTATAATGTATGTGTTTGTGCGTGTGCGTGTATACATGTATGCGTAAGTATTAAATCCCTTTTGAGCACTTCGTTACCTCCGTATTCACCCTCTTAAGCAAATGACCATAAAAAGCACAAATCTGTCATTTAATTGTCAGTTACAATATGTATATATCGAACATAAAAGTGATTTAATGTTGACATTCATAATGGCGTGCGGGAGATCCTTCGTTAAAAAAGTTGCTTAAGGGCAACAGTGGTGAAGTGCAAAGGTGAGGTCGAACGGAATGACACAAAAGAAAGTTTCCTAGTTGGAATTGTGGTTACCGTTCTCTGTACACCGAGTCGGAGGGTAGGGGGTACCGAAGTGATCTTGGTTCGAGGCTCCTCAATGGTCTTGAAAAGCATTATCTATATAGACAGTATATATATATATATATATATATATATATATATATATATATATATATATATATATATATTATATATATAGACATGCATACACATACACAATATATACATATATGAATTATTTGGCGCATACACCACGCCATTTTTTAAACTCACAAACTTTAAGCTGCAAATGTCGTTTTATATCAAATTCACCCAACCTCGGAATAAACACCGTGGGGAAATTTATAAGTGATAAGCGACCCGTCACCAGGTGGACTCGAACCACCGAAGGCAAAACAAACCGTTTTGCCTTCAAGAAGAATGAAACGTTCATGGATGACTCCTGCTGATGTCGTATACCCTAAACTAAGCCATAACCGTGGAACGCAACTGTATCTGACCGATTTCCCCATCATGGAAACCGAATGTCATTTAAATTTCGTAGAAACCTTTTTGGATACTGAGGTGATTTTATAACAAGCAAAGCAACAAGTTTCACAGCATTTCTTTTGTTTCGTAAATGGACGAGTTTCTCTTTCCCCTTTTTCGGGTATTTTATTGTGATAATGTCACCCCGTAACTTCGTTTTAAGCAATCTCAGTGAAACAATTCAGTACTGAACCTTTCCTTTTTATTTTCTAAAAATGTGCTTCATTTATTAACGACATTGAGAAGTAATGCATAATTGGCATAGTTCTGCCAGTGGTATGTTCAGTCTTTAAAGCAAAACATTCGCTGGGACAGGATATCGAGACGGTCTTATGTGTTCCTGTAATATTTTCATAAATTTACTGGAAAGGTATTTGGGTCCTTGTGATTGTTGTATAGTTGTGGAGATTCTGCTTGAATATAGTGATGGAAATTCAGAATAGTTTAAATGGATGCTCTTGATAATACTGTAGTTATAACGATAATGGTTTTTAATGTTCAGGAAACGATTTTGTTTGTTGTTATATTTATTTAAAACTGTTGAGATGATGAAAGAATGTTCGGCGAACTGCCCCACTGTCCTGATGCGCTACATGTTAGGTTTCACCCTCGCAATCAACTGTTTTTAAGTTTTACAATTCAACGTCATTTATCTCGACTTCCTCCCTTTCTCCATTTACCTATTAGGTTTTTTTTCTTCGTATGCTTTAGGGTCTTACAACCATATTATGTTAACGACGGCATTGTCCATGAGGGGCCGTTCTATCGACAAAGGATTTTCCATTCTGATTCCGAGTCATCCCGCCTCTCCGTCTCCTTTCCCTTCTATAACAAAGACCGTTGCACACTTCACCGCAAGATAGATTGTTGTATCAGCGTAACAAGAAGCTCGTACTTGTTCCTGACCTTCATTGCATGTTGCCTGGTTATTTGCAAGTCGTCATTTTTCTCGCTCCCTCCTCGGGAAAGGGATGCAATCCGATTACATTATCTGGGCTACAAGATTGACTACGATGGTCCAGCCAGTAACTCTATACGCGCGATAAGATGGGAGCGTGTAATTTTCTGTGCTGAAGACGCAGGATGAGTGTTGGTGATTCAAGCAACGAAGTTACCCCTCGTTATGTTCGATTACCTGCTAGATTGCTGTTCGCGTAATTGCTTTCTGGTAATTTCTGTGTTTGAGAGGTTTGGATACGTATTCGGGGGCCGGGATTTATAGCCGGGTAGGAACTGTGGATGTGAAGTCATATCGTGAGAAAGGGCCATTAACTGAGATGAGAGAGAGAGAGAGAGAGAGAGAGAGAGAGAGAGAGAGAGAGAGAGAGAGAGAGGAGTGTTATTGTTACGTGATAGAAAATTTATGAGTGATGGGAAGAGGGAAATGCCCCAGTCCTTTTCACCTGACAACGAAAACTGCTGGTATTAAATCAAATACGAAGATTGGTTTACTCCTTCTCTCTCTCTCTCTCTCTCTCTCTCTCTCTCTCTTCCCAAAATAAAGCACTTGATGGGCACATGGTCTCTTTGCGTGATGAAAATGTCAAGGACCTCAGATTCAGAAGACTTTTCCGTTGAAACAAAGGAGGAAGCCTTATGAGAAAACGCTGCTAGATTATCGATATTTGTTCACTTTGTTGTGTGTGATTGTGTGTGCAATAAATTTTAGTGTTAGGTTATGGATTTTTAGAACGATACTGTGATTCTTACTTAATTCTTAGCTAAACAGTTTTTTTTTTTTTTTAACTAATTTTGAGTTGTTAAATTATTGATTGGGTTCGCACTGTTGAAACAGTAAGAAACTTAGTCATGACTGCCAAAATTTAAATGAAAATCCTTCCTCTTTTCTGGAGACAGTTTTTTTTTTTTTTTTTTAAATAGCTAATGCATGCAGAGTCGTTTTAAACATTAACATTTTAGTGATGGCGTCCATTTACAGAGCTGGACAAGCTTGAGCTATAGCCCTTAAAACTGTGTTAGAATTTCGTTCTTAATTATACAAGTATGCCAGGATGATTTGATGAATTGTGATTGTGATTAATACTTCCAGGATGAGTCTGATCTTAAAGTCGCTAGTCTTGTTTGCTAGACTGAGGATTGTCTTACCATTTCCCTAACGTCGTGAAGTTAGCCAGACAGGTATAATTACGCGTTTATTAATTTTTCTCTGTGCATGTACTAATTCATTCATTATTTATCTAGGTTATTTTTGTAAACACGACGGTAAATAAGAAGACTCCAGTTTAAGACTTTGGAGACGAAACGCCTACCAGAGAGAGAGAGAGAGAGAGAGAGAGAGAGAGAGAGAGAGAGAGAGAGAGAGAGAGAGAGAGGAAAAAATGGGGCCAGGAAAATTCTATTACCACTTCCTCATTTTTTCTTTCGTAAAGCCAACTCCTTCTCCTTACCATTCCTTCACTCCCTCCATTCCTCCCTCCCTCCCTCCCTCGTGCCGTCCCTTCGCATCAGGCCTTTTTTCCTTCACGCTCCCCAGTCAATAGGAGGGGAAAAAAGGCTCATTGTCACTTGGGCTTCAATATTCGGCACACGTATCCAGGTCCCGAAAAATTCTCCCCGCGCTGAAGTTTCTTTAGTTGCAACTAAGGGAGCCACATGAGAGAGAGAGAGAGAGAGAGAGAGAGAGAGAGAGAGAGAGAGAGAGAGAGGGAGAGGGAGATAGGGAGGGAAGGAAAAGGAGACAGACAAGCTGATGAGAGGGGGTTAAGGGAGAAAAGAACGAGGGAGAGCACTTATGGGCCCCACCGCTGCTTCTGTTGCTGCTAAAAGGGCCAGGTGCCAAACTTTAATTCCAGTCCTAGTGTGTATCGTCTTTTTTCGTATTTTTTCCTCACCGAAATTTCGCCAAGAAATCATCTCCATCCTTTGACTTCATTTCTCATACATATTTCACCTAATACCATTAGGGAGTAATGGAAATACCATGTTCTTGCCATTGTAGTATGACTTCTCTTCGTCATTCAAGAAAGTGTCTTTGCGAGCCGGTTATGCAGAAACCCTCTACGATGGTTGTCAGCACAGTCTCTGTACTGCTTCTTGCTATCTCTCATTCAAAGCTTAGTCCAACAACAGCTTTTTCTAAAAAAAAAAAAGCATAGTTTATTCTCAGTAAGCAGGTAGTGTCTCTCAAGTCATTCTGATTGACAGTACTCCATTCGGTAGCAGTTGAATGGTTGAAGTGTACTGTAGTGTTACTTCAGGCTCTTTAGGTACTTGAGTTTGCCTTCAGTTGATCTTCAGATCCCTTCCAGATCCTTCTTTGTAAAAATAAATCACCTTGCTGCCATTTACCATATAAATGAATTATATATATATACAGTATATATATATATATATATATATAATATATATATATGTATAGATATATATATATATATATATATATATATATATATATATATATATATATATATATATATATATATATATATATATATATATATATATACAGTATGGATCATGTGTGTGTCTGTGGAAAGTTCAAAACAGGAGCAAAGCGGGTGTTAGAAAATGTAGATGGGAGGATGGTATAATGCAAAACTGGGTCTGAGTCAAGTTTGTTGGGCTTCCATGGCTGTTTAGTATCTTCATGGAGTGATTCAAGAAGTCAGAGAATATGTGGACTGCAGAGTTACGGGATTAGGAAATGAGTCGAGTGGAGTGTAGAATATTTGAGGGTAGCAAATTAAACTACTGATTGCATATAGTTAAAACTGCAGAAACTAGCAAAGGCGTGTGGAAGTCTGGCAAGAGAGGTCAGTTGGGAGTAAATGTGGGCAAGATTAAGGTTATGAGGGTTAGTGGAAGCAAGGAGGATGAAACAGTGAATCTTAATATGGATGACTTTTACAGGTATTCGGGAATGGATGAGAGATGTGAGTTATAGAATAGGTAAAGCAAGGAAAGTATCAGGGCGCACGCAAATGAATGGGAAAAACCTGATTTTTCTGTGGATTGTTGACGCAACTCTGCTTTGTGGAAATGAAAAAGTTTTTTATGGAAATGGATTGTTTGCGTTTTCGTAGTGCACATGACATAAAAAAATGAAAGATTAATTAGGTTGGTGACAAGAGTGTATAATTCAGAAGTATTAGGAGAGAGGAGAGAGGAAGAGTTGGCTAGATGGTGTGAGAGGTTCTGGGAAGGAGGGACCTTTATGCATAGTAAGTGTGAGGTTGCATGCAAGATAAAAGTGAATTGTTCAGTATGTATGGGGCCATTCGAATAGCTGCTGATGAGCCTTTTGTGTAGGTGTGTGAAAATGCTAATGGTGTGAAAGTTTTCTGTGATAGGTTTCATCCTGAAATCAGCAGTTAAAGCACGAATGCGATATGTGACCCTTGTTTTGTTTTTCTTTAGAATCACCCCTATAAATTGGAACAGCTTATTGATAAATAAATAAAATATATTATATATATATATATATATATATATATATATATATATATATATATATATATATATATATATATTTTTCAATATATGCAGTAATATATACATGATGGTATACATACATTCATACTTATATATGCATAATGACATATATATATATATATATATATATATATATATATATATATATATATATATATATATGTATGTATGTATGTATGTATGTATGTATGTATATATATAAACTCTATTCACACAGAATTACGAGTCTTTGTCTATATTCTTGCATGTGTACTGTACATGCATCGTATGACGGCGCGTCATTTAGTTGTTTTTGTCTGCTAAAACGAAACCAGTTTGAATGCTAACAACTGCATAGCAAAGTTCTTTTGAATTGCTGTCGGTCCCAGTCCTCTGGACCAGCCATACAGCCCCCAATGTTTTGGAAGAGTGCGCCTGAACCTGAATAGGTCACTCCCGACTCGACTGGGATGAAATATATATTGCAACGGGAGCTGCGTTGTCAACTGCAGGTAGTCGAACTTATGCTATATATTCCGGCGACGACCTTTAACTCTCAGATCTGTAACTCCTCCTATTGTAGGCGTTGCCCTTTTATGTTATCAGGAGAAGTCGTCCTTACGTTTGAAAAAAGAGATTGGGATTTGAAATACAGTAGCGTCGAGAGGTAGATTAGGAAAATAATGGACGTTTTATTGGCATGGAGGTCTGTTGCACTCTGACTTTTGATAAGCCTTTTTGGCTGACTTCAGAAGTATCTGATGTTGGTCAAAGATTCTTGCTTAGTATTAATACGTAAAGGCAAAAATAGAGTTGCAAAGATTAGTAGCTTTACTCAAATATAAAATGCGCGGGAACGCAACCTTCAATAGCCGCATAAGTCTGCCTTTTTTCTAAAAAAAAACTTTCTTATATATATATATATATATATATATATATATATATATATATAAATATATATATATATATATATATATATATATATATATATATATATATATATATATATATATATATATATATATATATACTACATACATACATACAAGGAGTCGTATTTTGGCAAGAACATTATTAGTAGTTCTATTTGCTGCAGATTTTCTGGTTAAAGTCATTCTTTGAAGGAAATCAGTAGAATGCTTCCCAAATGTTTAATATAAAGAATCATTAAAAAAAGTGAAACAAGCATCGATTAACGGTCAAATTCTAGCTTAAACAGTCTAATAATGATTACGTAATGTTTCACACTATGGACGTGTTAGGAAGTTGTCAAGGTTTATACTTGCAAAATCTATTAGGTGCTATCAGAAAAGGCATGAATTATTTAAATATCTTTTCTTTCTCTCTACCTTAGGGTATGAGTGGGTAGGCTGGAAAAACGACTCACGCCAGAAGACGCCCGTCGAGATCACCTTCCAGTTCGACTCCATCAGGAATTTCTCTGCTGTCCATATCTACGCCAACAATTTCTTCACTAAGGACACTCAGGTACGGCCAGGGACTCTGTTATGGTTATCAGACATCTGTGTCTGTGGGGTTTTACTCAGACACAGTTAGGAAAATATTTTTATTTATTGAAGAATGTTATTTAGACTCTTGGTTACAATGGTTATTTTGAATATTAACTGTATTGATGTCTACGTCTTTGCAGTGAATTCAGACTATACCAGTTAACGTCTTATTTTTTTTTTTTAACTTGTAGAATTAAGCGTAAACTATTTGTCTTGCAATTATTCATTTATTCTGTAATAAACGAAAACCTGTAATTTTAGATTTTTAAATCGCTTAATTGAATACATGAGAAAATTTATATTCCAATACCAGACTCTCCTCTCTCTCTCTCTCTCTCTCTCTCTCTCTCATTTCTTCAGAAACAAACACATACCTGAATCAACAAAACCAAACAAACATTCTTACGATTAGCCCAAGAATCCGTAAGCGGTAAATAATGAAATGACAAGTCTATTCCCAGCCCTCTTTTGAACTGACATTTCTCACGATATTATTCATCTAACCTTTAAAGTTATTAACTTTTTCTCTTTCTTTTCTTTGCTGTCGCCTCGTCGCCGATGTCATTTCCTTCATCATCGCCGTCAGGTGTTCTCGCGCGCCCGCGTTCTCTTCAGCGTGGGCGGGGAACAGTTCACAGCGGCACCACCCATAGACTACGAGTACGTCGTGGACCGCATCTTCGAGAACGCCCGTAACGTCACCATCAAGTTGCATAACGCGGCTGCTAAGTACGTCAAGTTGCAACTCTACTTTGCGCTGCGATGGATCATGATTTCGGAAGTTGCCTTCGACTCCGGTGAGTTCAGAAGGGAACTTTTTCTCCGACGAGTGTTGGCTTCTGACTCATAAGTGAGATTCCCTTCACCTCCTCTCACTTCTTCCTAATGAACACCACAGTCTTTGGACGCTTGAATTTCAAGTCAGTGGCCTCTACGGGCTTGTTCCGTATGAATAAGTTTCACCTCCTGAATAATAATAATAATAATAATAATAATAATAATAATAATAATAATAATAGTCAATTTACTTATTATTCTAAGGTCCCAGATATAGTTTAAGTGGTTGATTGATTTATGGCTACTAAAACTGGCGCCACAACATCTTGGTTAT
This sequence comes from Macrobrachium rosenbergii, assembly GCF_040412425.1. Lineage (NCBI taxonomy): Eukaryota > Metazoa > Arthropoda > Malacostraca > Decapoda > Palaemonidae > Macrobrachium > Macrobrachium rosenbergii. The sequence continues at coordinate 67,882,544 of NC_089795.1, forward strand.
TGACGTCGAGTTTAAGTGGAACGGCGCTGAACTATGTGTGTTTATGTGTGTGTGTGTGTGTGAGAGAGAGAGAGAGAGAGAGAGAGAGAGAGAGAGAGAGAGAGAGAGAGACGTGGTGGTGTGGGGCGCTTTGTAATTATGAGTGTGAATAGAAAAACACGGAGAAAGTGGCAGATGTGCCAGTATCGAATCATCTATTAATGACCTCACCTGTGAAAGACACTGATGCTTATCAGAGAGTCATTGGAGTCATTGGATGCCTTACAGAGGGACGTAGAACGAACGTGATATAACGCAGTTCTCATTAATTTTTCTTCCACCGCACGTGAGCCTATTACAATGTTTTCTACAACGACTTTTAAGGTCTCGGCGTCGAGAGCAAACTTTTTAATCTAAGAAACAGGGAAACAGAGAAATATCATTAGACTGAATTTATGACAGATGACTTAATTCTTTTGTTGTGAAATATTGAACTCATATATTGAGTCATTTGTAAAATAAGATTATTACATATCAATTTATTTCTCACCTATCGTCGAAAAATTAAGTTTACTAAGCAATCGTTACCCTGTATTTATAGTGATGGCTATGAAAATGTTGAAGAGGGATATACTACTTTGAAAATATTTTTTAAAAAATTAACTTTCTTAGGCAAAGATTATTTACTATTAGAGACTTGCGTACTCATTTTTCGTATTTCATGTTATCATGATTGAAAAATAGTACAACATCTTCCAAAAGATTTTTCATGATTTAATTTATTCTTAGTTATAATTATTCTTATCGAGTAAACCCGCTTCTGTAATATTGCTCATGTCTATTTTTTTTACCTCTTTCAGTTCCCTGCGGCTGCAACTTTACGGAGGAGGAGCCTGTAGTGGTGACTACGGAATCCTTCCAGGTGGTAACTGTCCCTCCAGACATTCAGGATCTGACCCCTGTTGTCCCTGCTCACGATACTTCCTCTGGGCTCCTAGTCGGCGGATTAGTCACAGTGGGCGTCATATTTTGCGTCGTGCCCGTGGCTCTCTGCGTCCTTTACTACCGAGTAAGACTCGCTAAGAAGACGAAGACCCCACCCTCGACCATTAATAGCGTCGACGCCAAGAAGGTTTCCATGAAAATGAAGGACCTTCACATCAACATGAACCTGACACCGACGTCTAATGGGTACTCGAGGGCCAAAGGGGAGTTGTATGGTCACGTTGCTATGGAAGAGGAAGCGGCTGCCATGTATCAAGAGCCATTCAAAGGGCCCCTCCATAACCCCGGATATTACACCTTAGGACGGAACGTCCCAGCCTCAGAGACACCCCTCAAGTGCCCCTTACCAGTCGATACTGATGACTCTGTCGATTACGCCGTACCCGATGTCAACATGACACCCCCTCCTCCCTTTTCTGAGGTGTATAGCCCCCCACCCCCAGTACCTTTGACAAGGCCTCCATCTACCCTTCCAACAGCCAGGTCACGTAAGGATTCGCCCCTTCCTCCTCCTGTACCTTCCATTCCACCTCCACCAGAACAGCAATATTACGCTGCCCCACAGCTTTGTTACGCCACGAATATCCAGGGAGTTACTGGGTCAGTGATCTATGCCGTCGCCGACACTTCCATTATTGGGAAGGAGAGATCAGTGGCGGAGGTTGGACGTCAGCGCATTCGCGTTCTTGAAACGCTGGGCGAAGGAATGCTGGGCATGGTGCAGCTGTGTGAGGTTGAAACACCAAATGGCGCTACTCAGATGGTAGCTATGAAGACCCTAAGGGCTGGTGCTAGTGATTCTGCAAAGAAGGATTTCAGGCAAGAGGCGAGGATTCTTAGTCGACTGGATGATGCTAACATCGTTCAGTTGGTGGGCATGGTCACTAGAACAGAACCCCTCTGCATGTTGCTGGAATATATGGAATATGGCGATTTGTACCAGTTTCTTAGAAGGCACAGAGGTGAAGGAACTGTCACGCCGGTCAGCTTCATAGCTCCTGAGGGGGAGGAGGATCCTGTTTTGAGCTACGGTGCTCTTATATACATTGCATCTCAAGTGGCGTCTGCCATGAAGTATCTCGAGTCACTGAAAATTGTTCACAGGGACTTGGCAACTCGAAACTGCCTCGTTGGAAGGCAGCTGACAATCAAGATTTCGGACTTCGGCATGAGCCGAGCCCTTTACTCGAACGACTACTACCGACTGAACGAAGACCGCGCCCTCTTGCCCATCCGATGGATGGCCTGGGAATCGATCCTGCAAGGGAGATTTTCGACAAAGAGCGACGTTTGGTCTTTCGGGGTGACGTTGTGGGAGATCCTTACGATGGCTCGCCAGCAACCTTATGACGAACTCAGCGACGAAGGAGTGTTGGAGAATATATCACACTGCTACCACGGCGATGGGTCAAATATGATGATGTTACCACATCCCCCTCTTTGCCCCAGAGAGATGTACAGCATGTTGACGGCCTGTTGGAGATGCAAAGATACAGAAAGACCTCCCTTCTGGGAAATACACATGTTCCTCCAACGGAAGAATCTTGGGTACTCGCTTGACTATCGGGAATAAAGAAATGCGGAAAAATGCATTTCTATGAGTAAAAAGCGAGCAGACCTCCGTTTTAGGGGGTCTATAGTGGATATATATGAATATGTAATTTAAGCGAAAACTGTGGCCAAATGATGCGTTAAAGGTGAGTTGTGTAATATTTTCTTTTGTTTCTTGGCAATACCAAATATTTACGGTTGATATAACATATGTTAACGGCACATGTATATTCTAACAGATCATTTTGATTAGTGTTATGCAGCTAATCTAACAAAGAGTGGTTGCTGACGAATCCTAAGTGAAAAAGGAACTGAGAAAAGTCACAAGTTTTCGATCTTGCTAAGCGACGGATTTTAGATGCCCCTATTCAACCATTTCGAAAACGTCTCATTATTCGAAAAGAAAATTGGACCTTTAAGATTTCAGACTGATGAACGATAAATATACTGTACAGAAAATTTTGAATTTTGGAGCTGGTAAGCTTGTATAAAAAGTTAAAAAAAAAGGTGGAAAACTATATTTTTCAAATAGAAATGGGAAGGAAAACCGAAATGTCGCCTGTTTGAGTGATTTTATTCAGTAATCAGATGATATTTATGTCTAAATTGCGTGACAGTGCTGATACACTGGACATGGCCAAGCACAAGACACTTGAAAATTTCCTTGCATTTTTGTGTGTGATTAGTGCTGTAGGTGTGATATAATAGAAGTTTTTATTATTGCTGTTGTGGACAGTTACAGAAGGCGATATAGACGTCTTTGGAAAATACTGTACCGAGTGTCATGAAGTGGCATTAAGGCAGATCATAGACAAGGAGACCTAGTGGTATCCTGGACTAAATTCTAAGAGGTCTGGACCAACACTCGAGCTTCCATGAACCGCGAAGAGAGAAGGTGCAAGAAACAGACCCCCAGAGACTGTTCAAGAATAAATTCCAGTGCTCTTTTGGAACCGGATGACATTAGCTCAAGAGACCCGTTATCATTCGCACTTCAGAAATGTCAGTGTCATGTCTGTTGAAATGCAAATTCATTCTTGTGTTGTTCATTGATGTGATCACACTCGGCTCTTCCACATCGTTCTATGTTTTTGTCCCTTTTGTGTCATTTTTTCCTTCCTGTCTTATTTGCCTTAGCTTTATTATTCTTATTATCACGATTCATTTACCTGCTTGTAGTTCTTATAACCTGTCTGTGGATAGGCTCTGTGATTTAACTGTGATATAAATTAGTCAGGGATCTGTTTATCGTATTTATGGAGTAAATACATACACACAACCGTGCTGTAGTAGTGCTTACTTGGCAAAGATTGCTCTCCTCTTTTCTCCTTGTGTCTTGGAGTTCGTTCTGTAACGTCATTTCTAATCTAAATGTACTGAAGACATTCTTAGTATTCTGCAAGTTGAAATACCTGGACTGTCTGTTGTGCTGAAGCAACGTCACCTGCACTAATCAGTTGGAATTTGTGTACAGTCATTTGGAAACTAACCGATTGATAGATAGCCAAGTTATAACCTAAACAGTTATTTCCTTTCTCACCTTCAAATTGCATTCGTTTCTTAGGCACCAAAAAACGATATGATTTTGATAAGCCTTACTAGATTACTGAAAAAAAGCAACTTATTAGTAACATTATTCTTAGTCTAGTCATAACTGTCAATATTGTTGTCTGATATAAGAACGTTTTTCTTTTTTTTTGTTTTGTTTATTTCCTGAAGCCTACCCTGTTTTCATCGTCTTGACACGAGAGAAAGTTTGACGTAGGTAGTGTGGGAGTTTCCTTTTTTCTTCCGGAATGCAACAAGAATATCTCCGTGGAAAACATATCTTGTAAGTTATACTGTAAATAATCTTTTTAAGTGGTTTCTTATGTTGTCTTTGCTTTCGGACGCGAGCAGTGATAAATAACAAGAAAGTCTACATACCATCTCTGGACTGTGTGATTCCTTTATGTATGAATGAGTGATGGTGATGACCGCTTTATTATTATTATTTTTATTTCACGTGGAGTCTCACAATAGAGGCCAAACCTTCATTTGTCTTCCTTTCAATCATTCCCCAAAAGCTTCACGAAACGAATCCCTTGTAGAGCTGAATCGAAGCTCGAAAACCAATCAATCATCGTCGATGTTTTCCTCAGCTGAATGGCTTTGGAATTAGGACACTTCCTCTCGTTCGTATTTCTTTTTTTTTTTCTGGGTGGAGCAACTCTCGATTATCGCGATGCCTTTGGGATTTGCCGGGGTTCGATGTCGCTGACATGTTGCTGGAGATGTTATCCTGGAAGTGTTGCCTAAAGTTGGGAAGTTGCTAGTTCGAGAGGAGTTTGTGTCGTGTTGAGTTGCAATTATACTTCCATGAGGCACCAAGTGCTTCATAACATTTTTTTTTAAATTTTTTTTTTTATTCAGATCCAATATTCTTGGTATAAATAACAGAGTCAATTTGATTTCATTCTTGATTATTTGCAAATTAAAGAGTTTATATTTTTTCTAAATTTACACATGAAACTTTTTAAAAAAGAAAAATTCTACACAAACACGTAGACATGTTATGTATATATATATATATATATATATATATATATATATATATATATATATATATATATATTATATATATATACATATATATACATATATATATATATATATATATATATATATATATATATATGAGTATATATATATATATATATAATGCTTTATTACCAACACTGAGAACTAAAAAAGCTTTCTATTTCATAACAGTAAGGCAAGCCATGTGCAATAACCTTTGGTTTGTTCCATAGTAACAACAGCCTTAGAAAATAGAAAATCTATGAATTATATCTTTGCATAGCTTTTACAAATTTTAGACGTGAATTTCCGAGTTTTCCCATATAAATTCGTGAGATGATCTCGGGAGCAGCAAAAAGAATTTGTATTAAAAATTTGCTGCGATTGTAACTGTTATACAGTGTATAATGGTTAAATATCTATCATCTTAAACAACAAAGTGATTTGGTTCTGTGCGTCTGTCATCCGCTCAATGCTGTAGCCATAGTTTTTTTTTTTTTAATTAAATTTTTTTGTTATTTGTTGTAAAAGAAATTATACGGAAGGAAGACTTTGCCCTTTGCATCTAAATTTCTTTTCGTTATATTCCCGAGCTCTCTCTCTCTCTCTCTCTCTCTCTCTCTCTCTCTCTCTCTGTCAATCACTTAATGCAAGCTGATGACATCTATTAAACTTCTGGACCGTATCTTCTTAAGTCTTGCAACATTTAGGAAAGAATTACTTCCACTCATTCACTTCTATGAAGGAATCACAAATATGTCATTTCTGATGTCCATATATTTTGTATTGTGTGAGTAATACTATGCGTTGTATTTTTTACTGAATTGTAAGAAATAAAGTCATGTATATGGAAATGGCTCTGATTTCAAAACCTTAGGAGTGTTAACATTTTTAAGTGTTACAGAATAATATTTTCTGATGTTTTTCGTGTTCTTGGGGTAGTGGTCGATGTAACAACTTTGATACTACGACGTGATTACCATGCTACTTATCACAAGATCCTAACCCCGGCCCACCTTTGGAAGGTGCAATCTAAGTGATCTCCGTGGCTGACTGGTGGAAGGCCTATAGATCGTTTACCTTTCTAAGATCGCTAGGGTGGGGCGAGTAAGGAATTCCTGCGGTGTCAAACGTCTCATTGTTATGATTAGCTCACTTTGATAGGTCTGGGAATCGCTCCTGGCCTTCTAGCCATTCCTTAAGACTTACTGAAGACCGTTAGACTACACTCATGTGGCGCCACCCTTTCCACATTCCATTCTCTTTACATGACCAGTCCATCTCAAATGACTGAGGTCGTTTCTCTTCATTTCACGCCCTTGAGCCCTTCTCACTCTGCACATACTACGCAGACAATAATATTTATCTTGACAACACATATTTTATTTATTTATGTATTTATTTATTTTGCTGCCATCTCTTAAAAGCTTTTGCATTCGCTGGTCAGTGATTCATCTCTTGTTTCTTCATATTCTATAACATTTGCCCCTATATACCTTCATGAGCCAACCACTTCCATTTTCCACCAACCAAACTAATAATCATCGCACCACTTCCCAACTTCCGTACCATCAGTTCCTTACAGCTGCTGCGTTGAAATAAGGAACAAACAGAAAAAGAGGATGAAATCATCATAATTAGGGCTCCAGCTGTCATTACCTGTAATTACCTAAGATCCGCTCTAATTGTAGAACCTTACAGGTAAGAGGAACAGGTAAGTATTCAAGCGGTACAAGTTAATTGGGTACGAGTTTATACATAAGCTTCGGGAATTAAAACTTTCGAGAATCCCCATCACACAGTAATGACTGCTTCTCGGTTCTTAGTGATATTAGGTAAAAATAAACGGTGAACTTTGATTACTGTAGTCTATTCGTGTGTGTGTGTGTGTTTTTTTTTTTTTGAGTAATAATGGGAATCATGCTTACAGTCACGAGCATCGATTTCCAGGTGATACAAACTTGCGTCGTTTAGAGTAATCGCTCCAGTTTCTTACACATTCATAGTTCATTACACAGCGAAGCACCTTTTGATATCAAAATATTTTAAGTATGAAATATCTTTCTGCGCATGACTGAAATACATTTTAAACTTGTGATATAAATGACACGCACAAAAATTTGAAATCCTTTCATAAATAGAAGAGCGAGCAGCTCCGACTATCCTAAATAAAATTTCGCGGCCAGTACTGCCCCAAGAGAATGGATTTTGTATTATGCTTACAATCTAATGGAATAAGTATAAAACAATGTTTATTTGAATAGCAAGTTTCCAAGGAACGAAATGCAAATGAGAGAATTACTGAGACCAGGAGTGTTAAGATATTACACCGATAAATTGGTGTCGAATCATTTTCAACGAAAATGTTAATAAAATCGGCTAATACATTCCGTGACCAAAGTAAGAAAAAATAATGAAAAGTGATTTTGTATACCTTCCGCTTAAGGAATTCAAGCCCAAGATTGCAGATCATGGTACAGAATATGACATATATATATATATATATATGTATATATATATATATAAAATATATATATATATATATATATATATATATATATATATATATATATATATATATATATATATATATACATATATATATATATATGGTATAGGCTGCTGCCATCTTTGGAGACTGTGGTAAAAAAGTGAATCATGGTTGAGTGGTGCAGTGCTAAATTAACGTTTATTAAATGTATGAATTGCTGTTAGCCTAACGCCCACTGGTCCACACAGAGACATAGTGGTGCAGCGCTAGCGACTGTTGTGGTTGAAAAAGATTGTGGGTGCGGGGTTGGGTCTAGCAACCTCATCCTTAGATTTGTTAGGAAAGTGGTAATACACACATATAAAAGATATATATATATATATTATATATATATATATATATATATATATATATATATATATATATATAAAGAGAGAGAGAGAGAGAGAGAGAGAGAGAGAGAGAGAGAGAGAGAGAGAGAGATGGTATGAAAGTGTATCACATTAACCGTCAAATAAGATTGCCGCTGAGTAAGGTACCATTTATTGCATTACCTTCGGCAAGTGTATCGCCTTCTTTGCCTCAGCAAGGGTTGGGCGAAGAATGGGAAACTACAGGAGCATCGAGGGGAATGGTGATAGCCGAGGTCTAGAGAATACGTATCCTGTAGACCTTGGTGATAGCAACGAGTACTGGTGTATCACAAACAAGAAGGAAACGAGAAATGTCATACTGATAGCCAATATGGCACCCGGAAATAAGACCTATTAACGCACGGAAGTAGAACGTAATACACTGGAGAAGGAGATGCCTTGAGTGTTAAAAGGCTCTTGGGGCGAAGTGCGTGATGATCAACTTTTATGAGAGACGAGTGCGCTTATAAAGATGTTAGCTGTACGGTTGTGAGTTTAAGGCCTTTTCAGCCGGTTTAGGCAAAATGCTTGAAGTACGTAAGGTAAAAACTCATTTACTGCAATATTTCAGCACTGGAGTAGATATGATATTTATATTCCTAGTGGGTATTTATGAATCGATGGTAAAAAGATTCCAGTGAGGACATTTTAGAACCAGTACTGTTCCATGTCCCCATGTCAACATTACACGCTGCCTCGACGGTTTCAGTAGGGCAGGCGATCAAATTCAAGTTCAGTGCTGTGGTTTTTCTTAAAGTGTTCAGTACGAGATGCAGAGAAGAATCATCAGGCAGAATGAACAATTATGGTAGGTTTATGAGTATATGTATGTTCACGCAACGGTATTTAGTTTTAGTGTAAAAGGACATTTTTTTTTTTATCGGTATGTTAGCCTACTCGAAGCCCTGATTGTCTAGGGTGGGCGAGCACTTCCTACGATGTAGCGAGGTCTTTGCATACGGACTTAATTTGGCAGTTTTCACAACCAAAGATGTCTTATGGAAACAAATTTTTATTAGTACACATGGCCATGAGAGTAAACAGTATTCTTTCGTGTCTATAGAACAGCTTTTCGTATTATATTTCAACTGCATATAGGTTTTCATCGATGTGGTATTCCGGGTTTTTGATAGATTTGGTAGCCGAGTTGCTGGAACCTGGAAATTTTCTTTTTGATGAGGAAATTTGCATATTGGTGGAGGATGTGGAAGAAGTTAGGTCAACTTGGCAGTGGAAATTTGGTATGCTCTTTATTAGGGAGGGAGTATTCCCTCATAATGTTCTTTCATTTCAAATTTCAGCGCAACAAAACAAGTAAGCCTAGGTCGAACTGTTGGCAGGTTACTCTCAACTTGGCCGTTATTGTAGGCTAATGAGGAAAAAAAAATTAAGTTTTAGGTGGTTTTGGTGACTTAATTTCTTTGGAAGTTAAACTTGTTTACTATGTGACTTAAACATGTATATCAGAAAGGTCGAGATGAAGGTTGACATCGTTATCGAATGAAGTTAGTTAATTTTTTCTTTGCTTCGTAGCAAATATGAACCAAACAAAAAAGACACACGAAAGAACACATTCGTCACCAAACTGCGCTTTCTATGGCCTAGTCGTATCCCGTCTGATACTGTAACTGACAGATTTTTCAATAATATTCATGGTACTTGGAGGGGAGATAAAATTTGTGATTCAGGCAGTCTAAGACATAAATAGAACTTATAAAATTGAAAAATTAACCAGATCATGTCTCTGCCGATTGTCAGCCTATTTCCAGCTTAGGTCTGGCGGTATCAATAGTACCATGTTGGACGGAGAACCAACGAGGAGACAGAGAGAACCCAAGGTAAATTTGTTATAAAACACATTTCTTCCCATTGTTTAGTTTTTTAGACTATATACTTGCCTTCGTTGCAAGTCGAAATTTAACGGTCCTTGACGATTGTCAAAGGCTTAGGCGAAAGTCCTCTGATCTCTCTCTCTCTCTCTCAGTACCAGTGCTGTTTCTGCCTCTGCCCTGTTTTTGCATATTTGTCAGCCTGTTCGTCCATTTCTAACTCTATGAAACTAAAGGAAAAATAAACCATTATTTTTTGCTGGTGAAATTTCATAATGTAACGTTAACTGTAAGTCATTAAATTTTACCTTTGTTTTGAATGCGCACTGATTAAACGAGGGAACGACTACTTGGTGCAAAACAAGATGAATTCGCACGTAAAATTCTGAGAAAAACACTTATTTGTTAATACTAATATTATTTAATATTTGATAATGAAAAAAGCATCGTATTTGTCACGAAAGCTTTTCAAACTTCGTCAGTGTCTGTTGACTGGAAGGGAGCTGGAGGAAGTTGCCATTAGTGATTGAAATGAAATTATAAACTACTGGTAAACTACTTCAATCTATGTCTGTAATGTTTCAAATTTTAACAATTTTTTTACTGGGAAGGTAGTGTTGATTGGTGTGTGTGTGTGTGTGTGTGTGCGTGTATGTGTGAACGTGTGTGTGCTACTACGTGTGTGTGCTATTACGTGTGTGCACATGTGTACGGTGTTTATGAGAGGGGGGAGAGAATATAGTGCATTTTTCCCAGAAAGACGATATACTAAATGAAGTGATTGAACAATCCGTCATTGTGACTGTTCCTTTAGTTACATTGGTGTATATTATAGAAAGTTATTAGTCGCATAATATTATGAGATAGATCAGGGCCTTATGCACTGTAGTTCGTTGCAGGCTATCGCCTGAGTTTCTCTCCAGGCTTTGTTTCCTGCAAAATAATTTATGAGCAGACTTCATTCGAAAACGATGTTGGCCTTAACTTCTACATTTTGTGATATGCGTGTTTATTACTTTTAACATGCTCTCTTTAGTGCCAGTATCCTAGAGTAATTTAGACATTCATGCTTCCAAGTCTCAGAATTGCTTAACAGAAGAACCGGTCTAATTGTTAAACAAAAAGTGACATGAACATTGCAAAATAAACCAGTCAGCTTTCAAATTATCGGGCGATTTTGACTATTCAATTCTGAAATAACAGTGTGTCATGTATGTCTTCCCTTTCCCCACCCCGACACACAAGAAAGCTTTAAAAATCGGTGCTCGTTTTGATGGTTGTGCATTATGGATTCATTAGCTATTAAAATTATGATAGAACAGAAAACTTACAGCAAAGTATCTAGAAAACAATGCTAGGTAACAAACAACAAAATATCTAGAAAACCTAATGCTAGGTAACACACTAAAGCATCGTAGTATTATAGAGGACACACTAGTCAAATTCACTAAACGGATTATTACCATATACTGCGATATCTTCGTTTATACACCACGCATTTCATTTGTCATTCAGTAGTAAAAACGACAGCGGTTGCATTTGTAGGACTTGAATCTCACATTTCCACATCAATGTTTTATCCTCTGAATCATCAGGTAAGAAATCTTCACATTACTTGAACATGTAAACGCAAAACGTACCAGACCCAATCATGGGCGGTTTACTCATGTAAACTAACTAACAATGCCTTTAACAAGGCCGGTAATGAATATGACCACATTTTACAGTATTTTATGAGACTTCAACTTCCAATTTGTAAATGTATAAATAGAAATACATTCGTAAATAATCACTCACTTAATTCTCTTGCATTTCACTTTTGAAATCACAAGTTCTTACTGATTATAACTTTGAACGGCAAGTTAATTTTTATTTAAAATTGTTTGTTCACTGCAAAGAAAAAATTAGGATCCCCAACTTTAATCAGGATTGTGTTATATATATATATATATATATATATATATATATATATATATATATATATATATATATATATATATATATCTAGGTTATTTAGCAGATGCAAGATAAGTGACGTAGAAGAACAATGTTGCTGTTAAGTAGATCGAGCCAGAAATAACGTGTTGTGTTTGTAGATTTAGCTGGCCTTATGCCAGCACGGGCTCCGTGAACAGCCCATAGACCCAAAACTACAGAATTCTATTTGTGGTAATAAGTGAAATAGAATCTCCATTCTTATACCGCACTTATATGCAGGCAATTGTATCTAGTTCTACGTTTTATTGTCTATTTTGATCATTAGATTTTTCACATTTTTCATGTCGAGAGTGATGTTTCCTTGATACTAGATTCCCCTTTCGTCTCTCAACAATTGAAGATTTAAATGAGTTTAATTAAAAAAATTTCAGGGCCGCTAAGGTATTCATCACATATTTTGTTTAGCCTATTTAGGGCTCGATAAAGTTGAAGTACCTAACTGACCTGAAACTTCTATTTCAAATAAGTTACCTAAGTAATTTGAAACTGCCCTTTCAAAGATGTTATGTTATCCCCTAATCAATCGTAGTGGCTGGGTGCAAGCCTTGGAACGTATTTTGGACGCTTATCTTGTAACTGAAAAGCTGAAGTATTCTAGTAAAATGTCCGTTATGCGCATAGCCAAGCCCAGAAGCCTACACTTCAAAACACCACAGCCTCATATGTAGGCCTATATGGAGAGGCAAAAATCAAATTGCTTGTTGTCACTAATGAACCGGAAACAATCTGTGAATTTCGTATCAGTATTATGTAAAATACAATTTTATTTTTTTTCGTGAGAAATTTAGATTTATTGTTGAAAGTTCGAACAACATTTTCCGTTATGCATAAAAAGTTATGACAGAATTGGAAGCTTTGCTTAATTTTTGTTAGTAGCCAGTTAAACATAAACAAGGAAGCTGAATGTCACTGGTAATAAAATATTTACGCTAATTTACCTTGCTCACTGTTGGAAGGGTTACATTGTAATGAATGATTTTTTTTTTGGTAATAAAATATTTGCGCTGATTCGGTTTGCTCAGTGTTGGAAGAGTTACAATGTAATGACTTCATTGTGAGGGCTCATATTATGATAATGCTGATACGTACATTCTGATGTGTGTGCAGAGTACTGAATAATATTTTAGAGACGTCAAGGGACATTTCACTGCTAAAGAAAATTGATTTGCTTCGAATGTCACCGACTTTTAATATTTTTATTTAATGATCGGCTTCGTTATAGAGCAGTGTTAGTTTAATTTCAGTGAAACATATGACTTAAGTCTTGCGAGAAAAAACTAATTTGGGTGGTACTTCACATTGGGTGGTTCTTCACACAGGTGTTATTCTCTCCAACTACCAGTCCTACATATCAGTAACATGCGGTAAATTGGTTGTTACTGTGATGCTTCCTGACTGGTTAAGGTGACTAGGCTATATATTTCAAAATGTTACAGAGGCTGCTGACTTCATGCTCTCTCTGCGCTTGCACTTTACAATGCGTGATGAATCGGGATGTGAATTAGACTTCCAACATTCTTTCGTCCCCTTTATTTTTCTTGTTTTCACCCTCCCTGAGCTGACAAAGTCTGCTCGTTTTCTTGTCGATTACCCTTTGCATGCTTTGTCTCACAACTTGAGGCCCCAGGTCGGTTCCAGAGTGAGCACGTTGCCCCATAAAGTCTCCTGGCCTAAGCAGTGATTTATGTACACGGTATTTCGTCGCCGTGTCGGTCGTAATTAGGATGGATAAGGGCATGGTAATAGAAGTTATGCTAACACCCCGGGAAAAGGATTTGATTATATATATATATATATATATATATATATATATATATATATATATATATATATATATATATATATATATATATATATATATATATATATATATATGTATATATGTGTGTGTGTGTAATGCATGTGTGTGTGCATGTATAAAAATGTGTATGTGCCAGCAGAATAATTCTGAAACGCATTGAGCAATTTCAACCAAACTTGTTACACATATGACTTACTATATGGAAAAGAATACTATGGGGGTAAGGCATCACTGGCACCAAAGGGGGCGCTGTGGGAAGGGGGTGACGTAAAAATAACCGAAAACGACAGATATTAGTATGTAATCCATAGTTTCCAAGTTCAGCCCCAATAAGAAGGGGGGTGGGAAAGGGGTGACATGTAAAGATAACTGAAAACGACAGATATTAGTGTCTAATCCATAGTTTTCGAGGTCTCTGAGGTGAATAGTGACACTTCCAATGCCCTTTAAGTCTAAGTTCAGCCCTGACAGGAAAGGGGGTGGTGAGAAGTGGGTAGGAAGGTGGTGACATGTAAAAATAACCAAAAACATAGTTTTTGAGGTTGCTTAGATGAATAATGACACTCCTGATGCCCTTTAAGTCCAAGTCCAGCCCTGATAGGAAGGTGGGTGAGAAGGGATGGGAAGCAGGGTGACATGTAAAAATAACAAAAAATGATCTGATCCATAGTTTGTGGGACACAGATGAATAGTGACACTCCTGATGACTTTAAAGCCAAGTTCAGCCCCAATAGGAAGCGTGGGGTGAGAGAGGGTGTGAAGGGGGTGACATGTAAAAATTACAGAAAATGATGAATATTAGTGCATTCCATAGTTTTGAGGTCGCTGAGATAAATGGTGGCACTCCCAATGCCCTTTAAGCCCAAGTTCAGCCCCGATAGGAAGGGGGTTTGGGAAGGTGGTGACATGTAAAAATAACTGAAAACGACAGATATTAGTGGACAATCCATAGTTTTCTAGGTCACTGAGATGAATAGTGACACTCTCAATGCCCTTTTAAGTCTAAGTTCAGCCCTGATAGTAAGGGGGGTTGAGAGAAGGGGTGAAAAATAAAATGTAAAAAACAACAGATATTAGTGTCTAATCCATAGTTTTGAGGTTGCTGAGATGAATAGTGACACTTCTGATGCCCTTTAAGTCCAAGTTCAGCCCCGACAAGAATTGGGGGGTGAGAAGAGGTGAAATATAAAATGTCAGAAATGATGGGCAATGTAACAGAAGCTAACTATCTTAACAGGAAAGGGAGAGAGAGAGAGAGAGAGGAGTGTTAGAAGAGGGGGTGAGAGAAAGAGAAAAGAGTGAGAAAGAGAGAGAGTTTATCTGTTGTCATTCAGAGTTTTCCTGGGCAGCGCTGGGTTGGTCAGGTAGTATATATATATATGAAGGTAGTTTGTTACTATTTTTACACATAAAATTATTATGATTTCATAAAGTAAGCCAGAGTTAACTTATCGAATCCAATTTACCATGAAATGTTTATGTGTGTGTGTGTGTAAATTGAATCTATCCTGACCATGATCCAGTTCAGAAGAGCTGTGCTTCGTTTTATAGTGCCCTTTCTCTGTGCAATATTCCCAAGGTAAAGTGAATCCGATATTAATGGGTTGTTTCAGGGGTCCAAGAATAAAAATCGGGCACATATAACATTAATACATATATATATATATATATATATATATATATATATATATATATATATATATATATATATATATATATATATAAATTTCTGAATGCTGTTTCGATTCGAACCCAGTTTTCTCAGGTTTAAAGCAATTGTCCATATTACCCAGATGGGGCCAAAGCAAGTATAAAAAAAAACAGGTAACAGTCGATTCAACCTGAGAGCAAATAACACTAGATGGATAAAGGATTAATGAGGCAATCTTTAACTGCTTACAGGAACCTACCAGCGAGTTTTGGATTCAAGTTCCTGACTCAGCAATGACCCAATGGACAACATTTCAATCAAATGAATTAATCCCTCTGAGTGAATAAGATAGAAATCATCAACAAAATGAATCCTCGTCTGGAAAGGGAGAGCCAACCAAATTCTGGTGACTGCACGTCAGGATCGGAAACCCAGGTCCTCAGGTGGATTGCAGCAAGTTCTGGGTTACTGCCCACTGGGGTGTGGACAAGTCTAAAAGAAGTCGGAAACATGAGAGCATCTTCCCCCTTGGGGTCTTACCTCGAATTACCGGTGCTGCAAGCTAACTGTGTGCTTTGCATACCAGCGGGCTCGGATCCCCAGGTGTGTGTGTTCTTTCTTCTTCTGCTCATACAGCAATGACCCAATGGACTGCATTTCATCTTGCTATCCCCTCTGGAGTGAATAAGATAGAAATCATCATGGATCTCAATCACTGTGAAAGTAGTGTTAGGAAGTCTTCGCGCCAGCTCCTAGTGTTCTGATCATCCAGTCGGATCGAACATATGGCCCTGGTGGAACAAGGAGGAAAGCAAGGGCGCTACCCACTGGAGCTTGATGTCTAAAATGGACGAGGGGCAAGTGCAACTAAATACCAGTTGAACCTTGAGAGCATCGTAAGCATGACCAGGCGAATTCCCTTTGGCAAGACCTAACCGTTTGCATACCAAGGCTGGGAGTTTTTCAGCCAGCTACTACCACCCGACTCAGCAAAGCACTTGCTTCATGGACAACATTTGCCAGACCTTGAATTAGTCAATCCTTCTTGAAGGAGGAATAAGATAGAAATCATCAACACACAATCAGGTGTGGAAAGAAATAAATTCTCTGTGACTCCTTTGGGATCGAACCAGGTCTCTCAGGTGCCAAGCCAAGGGCGTTACCCACTGGGCCTACAAGCCCTTAATCAAGGCCCAATTCGGAACCTGAGAAATCAAAATACATCCTGTTATTTCACATTGCTGGCCAGTGATAATTCGAATGAAACGTTGTCCATTGGGGCACCACTGAGAGAGATGACCCTCCATGCCTGCTGCCAAGTTTTGGGTGTTGCCTTTTGCACAACTGGGTAAGGTAGCAGTAGCAAGGAGTAAAGCCACTGGTAATGCGCCTCCTTCAGGTGTGCGTTAAATGAGGAAGAAAGGGGTCGTGGCTGCACTGAAAAAAGAGCCCCTGGAAATGAGGGAGAAAGGCACCCTGGCCACATTGGAAACGAAGGTGCTGGAAATGAGTGAGAAAGGAACCCTGTAAGTTGTAGAAAATTGCCCTACAGGCTTATTCAGTCTCATTTTCTTAGTGAATAGAGGGGCAATAGGTTGGAGGCCAGTCATTGACTTATCCACACTGAACAGGTTCATCCTCTAAATAATGTCAGAATGCAATCCCCACGTTCATATTTAGTTCCCATAAGAGATGGGCAATTCCTGATATCATTCATGCATACTCCAGAGGAAGAAAGACAATATTGCTAAGAATATTTTTGTGAGGTCATTGATAAGAAATATCATGGGGAAATCTAGACTGAAACTGAGGGCCTGAAAGTGCTTAAGGAATAAATAAACAAATAAAGAAATTTAAGTGATGAGACAATGCTTGATGATAGAGAACTAGAAGTCCTAAGAAGAGTATCCTTTCTTGCTTTAAATCTTCAGCCAAAAACCCTTAAGGACAGAATTAATAAACCATAAACACAAGGGGTCACTAAATGGAAATCAGCTTGCAAAAAGAGACAAGTTATAGGAAAAGGTCATAAATAATCAAGTATGAGGGAATGAAAAATAAAACTAATACACGTGAAATCAGGAGACGTCAGCAGAAAGCAGGAATGATTTTGCTCGTTGCTTAAACATGATGAGATCAGAAGATTCCACAGCTGCACAAAAGTATAAACTACTCCACATTATACTTGTAGCAAAGATAGAAACTATATAAGCATTGCGTGATCGTTAATTGTAATGACAATATTCGGTATACTTTTTCCTCTAATATCTGTGTTAAGACAGTGTGTGCAACAGTACAAGGAACGAAAAAATCTCTCTAAAATAGCTTTTACGAGAGACATTAAACAACGTCCATAGACCAATATTATGAAAGCTCTTGTGTCACTGTGGCATTCCTGTTAATTTTGGCAAACTTAAAAAGATTATTTGTGTTTTTCCTTAACAAACAAACCTGAGTCTTTATATGGATACTCTCCTGGCATAGCCAAAGCCAATTGAAGCATGAAACAAGGATTTAAATTATGTGGGCTCCTGTGCGTCGTTCTAGGAACTACTTATATATACAGGACTACTCATGCTAGTTGCTCCTTCTGACAACATATATTATATAGTATATATTATATATATATATATATATATTATATATATATATATATATATATATATATATATATATATATATCAAAAATAAGGGATGGACTAATAACATCAGAAGAAGAAAGACAATGCTACTCAGAACATTTTCATGAGATCACCAATAACAGATATGATATCAGGGCAAAATTTTGAAGATGTAATAACTTAAACTGAAGGCCTGAAAGTTCTTGTGAATGAAATAACAGTTTTGGAAGAGGAATCAGTAGTACAGAAACTTAACAGATGGAAAACACAAGGTGATTATGGAATCATTGCAGGCGTGGCTTTAGCCGGAATTGAAATGACAGAATCTGGAATGTTGAAACAAGGAAATTAGAAGTTCTAACAAAATTCCAGGTTGAAGTGGTATGCTTGTGCTTTGGACATTTACTCTAGTTTTTCTTAAAAATATCTTCTTTGTAGGATCCTCTTTATGCTTACTTGGCTTGTACTGGGTTAGGGCTGCAAGTCCTGTAAATGCGTCGTTTATCTTCTCAACCCAAGAGCGCTGGTGAATCAGGTTAAAGACGATTTTCAGAACATTTTTCGTTTTTATTTATTCAAATGCATTTGTTGATCGCCTAACTCTTGTATAAAGCACTTCCTATTCAATATTTGTCAGAAATAAAAATACGCAGGTTTAAAGTAATAGTACTATAACACATTTAATTAAATTGATTTTCTTGTGTAACATCTGAATTCTGGGTACCGTTCCAGTGCCACAGATTTTAATTAACTCATTTTTTTGTCATACATATTAAAACTATTAATTCGAGACAAATTTTCTGAATAAACATTTATTCCCATTTGTTTCCCTCCCGCCACTATAAAAGCAGCCATATTAGGCTATAATTCATCATTCATTTGCATAACTGCCGTTTATATCATGAAATTAGATTGGTTATATGCACAACGGACCGTAATTTCCGCATTTTCAAGCCCCTCTCATATTTCTCTGAATGTCATGTAAATAGCCATTAACAAGTATTTTATCGGGTGTCCCATCCAAATTGTTGCCCGATAGGGACCGCCGGGGTTCCAGTACTCCCTTCCACACAACCGGAAAAATTGTCAGGAAAAGTGGCCCATAGAAATGTTCCCTTTATTACCTGAAATTCAAATAAGCGGACAACGGGAAAATGTGTCCTTTGATTATTAACAAGCTTTGCCTTTCTCCTTGTTTTTTAACCAGTTATTTTTATTGTTACAATATATCTTTCATTCACATACCTTGTATGTACGTATATAGCAATGACAATGGCCCTTTGTCTGTTTTTTTTTTCTAGGGAAAAAGCTATTTTTAGGGAAAATTAATAGTTAAGTTTATATATATATATATTATATATACTGTATATATATATATACTGTATATATATATATATATATATATACTGTATATATATATATATATATATATATATATATATATATATATATATATATATATATGTTATCCTCCTAGGTGCCAGGAAATGATTGATATATATGATATATATATATATATATATATATATATATGTGTGTGTGTATGTGTGTATATATATACACACATGAGTGTGTGTTTTGATGAGTGAAATGACACAGGGAGTTGATGGGTTTACAAGTGAAATGTTATGGTACAGTGATGATAGTGTGGTTGAATGGCTGACCAGGGTATGCGAGGTTGGTTTAGATGAGGGAAAGGTTCTGAAGGAATGGGTAAGAAAAATAAGTGTTTCAGTGTATAAGGGCACAACATAACTCAAGGAAAAGTGCTCGGTAGGATTTTGATTGAGAAAGTAAGACTGATACAGGTGGTCTGACAGGGTAAAAACATTATGGGTTTAGAGAGGGGTAGAGAATGTGCTGAAGTGTTTATTATGAAACGTTTGTGAGAATTTGGGGTTTCCCTCATTTTTTCCCCACTATTACTTGATGTTAGTGCTATTTAAATTTTTCTAGGCGACTTATCTCTCAGCAGAATTCTCATTTATACAAAATCGGTATCAGACCATTCTTATACTACCACAGATTTTTCATCGTTATATTTTTAATGTTTTATTTGCGGAATCATTTTTATTTACGGAATGAAGTTTGCCCTGTTCCTGACAATTTTCCTTTGTGTACTATGAAGACTTTTAGACCTCTTAACTGTGAATAGGGCAATAGGCTCTCTCTCTCTCTCTCTCTCTACCCATACTATTTTACAATTTGTAATTGAGGTAAATAGCCCCTTTGGTAACTAATCCCTCTCATTCATTTGCATGACCTACACCCAGAAAAAAGTACTTACTGTATTTGGAAAGAAGTGTTTTATAGGTCCGTTCTTGCAAGGGAATCAAACCTTGATTATTTCAGTACCGAAGTAGTTTTCGTAACTATTAGACCATGAGGCTTGTATTAAATATATGTGACAACTATATATATTATATATATATAATAATATATATATATATATATATATATATATATATATATATATTAATTTATATATTATATATATATATATTATATATAAACTTGACTAGTAAACTGATGCACATAATATATATATATATATATATATATATATATATATATATATATATATATATATATAGAGAGTTATTTATATACAAATAATAAATATATATATATATATATATATATTATATATATATATATACGTATATTTATATATATATATATAAGAAACATGGTTGAGGTCAGGACTCATACTCCTGTTTCTTATTTTACTAGGTTACTTAGTGCATCATTACTGGCATGCCTAAATTGAGAACAGTTATTCACCTTTTCTTTTTATACTGATATAAGAAATAATTCCACAATAAGCATTATAGTATTTTCATCTGTGACAGTTTTCTCTGAATCGATGTTAAGAAAACGTTATTATAGTTGAAACGTTTGTGTTTTTGAGAGCCGGTTATAATATTTATTTTAATTGCCATAAGGTTTTACAAAGTTGCTGATGAGTCTTTTCAGTTTTCTTCGTGCCTTCTTTATTCAGAAAAATAATCTTTTCACAGCGAAAATCACAGTGATATAAATAAAAAAGTGGGATCTCGATTGTCATTCAGTTCTTAGTTTTTTTCTATTTTTTTTTAGTACCAGCGGAATAGCCCTAAGAAAATCACTTATGAACTTGGCTGTTGCTTATAGTTGGCTCATTTTGTGTGGTTTGGATTGTTAACTTGCAATGAAAGGGATGCCGATGGGCTGAAATTAAAGGTTCAACATTTCGATTATAAAATTACTTTAGTTTAACCATTTGCAAACACACCAAATATTCTGTCTCTCATATATATATATACAGTATATATATATATATATATATATATATATATATATATATATATATATATATATATATACCCATACACATTTAATATACTGCAAATTATATATAAAAATATATTTATATACAGTATATAAATATATACATTATATAAAAATATATATATATACAGTATATAGATATATACATAATGTGTATACATACATACATATTATATCATAATTTTATATATAATGTTTATGTATATTATATATAGATAGATATATATATATATTTTTATATAAATATATGTTTATGTATATATATATATATATATATATATATACATATGTGTATATATATACTATATACGTGTATATACATATATATGCTATATATATACATATATACATATGTGTATATATAATGCTTATATATACAAATATTTATGTAAAAATATGTATTTAGTAAATACACACACACACACTATATTATATTAGAACAGTATATATAATATATATATATATATATATATATATATATATATATATATATATATATATATAAATGTGTGTGTGTTTGTTTGTTTGCTTCATCTGATTTGCTTCAGATGCCAATGCACTGTGCAAATCGTCAAGTCTGAAGGCTTGATTGAATAAACAAAAGTGTTACTATGCAGCTTTATTTATGCACTCCCTAGCCTACAACAAGCAAAGCAAAGCGTTCTTCATGGCTCCACGGGATTTGCACTGGAATTGCCTTCCATTGTACGAGTATAGGAGAGTGAAGCCAAAAAACTGATGGGAAAACAAGAGTCCAAAATGAATATTTAACAAATATGTCATATTTCAGAAAAATGAAGTTTAATGAATTTCACTGGACTTGATGCCTCTCCAGAACACTTTTTTAAGAGGCTTTCACGCCCCTGAATTTATATATACAAACCATAATGGTCCCTGTCTTTGTGGATCTCCAAGAGGCTTTCATGCCTTCTCTGAATTCAGACTTGCAAATTACGCCGGTCTCAACATCCTTCGATCTCCCAGGGGTGACAGTCTTTCTTTTCTCAAGGGAAAGGCATGGCCATCCCAGTTAGACGTAGAGAAGCTGCCTCTTTGTGGGAACCAAAGCTGCGGGAGAGTACTGCTGGAAATCTACGACAGCCAACAGTGACATCCACCCTTGAGGTGGGAGACATCCTTGCCCTTGGGGAATCCATGAAACTGAAATCATGCATGGTGTTTGAATTTGAGGAGGTGCAGCAGGTTTTACATAGTGGGTTGTAGAACTTTGTGCTTGCAACTCAGACGAAACAAATCGAAATCTTGCTTGAGCGCTTGCTTTCAATTTTCTCATTTAATTGACAGTAATGGCATTAATATATATAACGTGAAACAGTTATTATAATTTCGTGAATAATGACGTATGAAAGAGCTTCCTACCTAAGTAAACTTGAGGCTAAAAGCAGATGTAATGTGACCCTGACTTCTAAGAGAGATCCAAAACAGCCGGGATCAGCCTAGTTAGCAAATTTGAATTCGGGGGATGCATGGAAGGTTTTCTCTTGTAGTGGTGTAGCTTGTAGTTTGGAGGACAAGTTCAAATCCTTCCTTCCTGAGCGCTTGATTATGTATGTATATATATATATATATTAAATTATATATATTTGATATATATTATATATATATATATTATATTATATATACACACGCACACACAGACATATATATACACATATACACACCATATATGTATATATATGTATATATATTATGTATGCATGTATGTATGTATCTTTTGGAGGATTCATGGAGAACCACCATTGTTGTTGAAATATGTTGATCTTCGTTTTTCTGAACTGGATTTTGTTTTAAAATTTCCATATTCTTGTTTTTCAATGAATTTTTGCCCAAATAGAAATTGATAAGTGAAATATTGTTAGATTATTTATAGTACAGGGCAGGGAAAAGAGCAAGTTGTCGGTTATAATGTTTAGAGGAGGAACGACTGTAGGTATTGAAGGTATATCTAATAATTATTTGGTTGAAGTGAAAGTTAAGATAAATGTAAGTTTCGATGAGAGAGAGAAAAGAAAGTATGTAATAAAGAAAGGGGTAGAAAGTGAATGAGGACCTCAAGGACAATAAGAAGTTATTTAGTTATGAAGTAAACGCACAGAATCTCAGAATAAGTGTGGAGTGAAGATCTTGTTGTTTGTGACTTATGCCAGAGAGGGAAACACGAATGAAGTACGAGGGAAAGGGGTTAGTTTGAGGACGCTTGTGGAAATTACTGTCAAGGACGTAAGGGAGATAATTAAGATATTGAAGAATGTAAAAGACTCCAGGAATTAATGAGATTACAAGTGAGTTGCTATGCTGTGGAAGAAAGTGTGATTGGGTAGGTGACCAAAGGGTGCAAATAGGTGTTCATGAGGAAAAGGTTCCAAATGAATGACTTGGATGAATTTATCCTTTGTATAAGGGCAAAGGTGATAGAGAAGACTAAGAATTATAGGGACATAACGTCTCTTGATATGTAGTAAAGGTGTATCGCAGGATTTGGTTGAGAAAGTGAGACCGATGACCGAAAGATTGACTTGTAAAGAAAACTGTGGGGTTCAGACGAGGTAGAGAATGTCTGATGTAAGTGAGATTTTTAAAAGGGAAAGAAACAGCTGTATGTCACTTAACTGGATATAGAAAAAGTTTAAGATAGAAGTGATAGAGAGGTAATACGGAAGGTGTTCATGAATTTTAGTATAAATGATGATATGTACTGAGAGTAATGAGAAGTTTTTAAAACAGGAGTGAAGTCTGTTTCTGAATGTTGTAGTTACCATTTTCTTGTCAGTGGCCATTCCATGATTGTGCAAACCCATTGAAGTTGGAAAAATATTTGTTCTTCTGTAAGAGACAATTTTGTTTTTTAGCACGGTAACCTTGCTTCCCGTTAATACACTAAATTTTAGCCTTGTAATTGCACGTACAGCATACACAACAGTTCGTAAATCTACGATAAGATTAAAATGTAGTTTAAATCCACCGTCTTATTTTGTACCTAAACAATAACCTTATTGAATAAAAATCAGGTTAAACTAAACCTGTGTACAAGGAAAATATATGAAAAATGTGAGTAATTGTAAGATTGCTTTTAATGATGTTCCTTGCAGCTTTGTTAAGCATTTCAAGACTTGTACAATTTCAATTTCTTTTTTATTTTGATATTTTATTAAATCTATGATGAAGCAGTCTACTGAATTCACCAATTGTCTATAGAGCATTGATTTTTTAATAGTTTTTTTATGTATTTGGCGGTGTGCATATCAAAGTATCTACTAAATAATTTATATACCACCCAGCTTATGCCTTACCGGATGGACATGATAAGCACGATGCCGATAAAAATAACGAGATTATGAGAGGAAATTAGTTTTGCCCGCCTTTTGTAAATTCATATTTGCTATAATTAAATTCTACACCATTCGGGATAATGTTCCCTATTATCAAATGGGAAGAATAAATGAATCTACTTTTTCGGGCGTTACTTTTAAATCGTGCTTTGCTGGAGGGAGCATTGCAGGTGCTCATTATTTCATTTTGCTTTAGCGATTATTTAACGAGCAGCAGCAGTCAATGGAATCCATTATAGTTTTTGTGTGGTGGGGCCATTTGAACGGGTGATTGATTAAAGTGGTGTTAACTGAACTAGTTGAAATCTACAAAATGAAAGGCAGGAACGGCAGCTTTGGTTTTATGCATTACGTGGTGATTATCTGTATAAGAATAAATTACGGTAATTGTTGCACGATACGGTTAATGGTATTGCGATTGTTGATGGCAATTAACGGAATGGCATTGATAATGACTGTGCAGTAGGGAGATAGCATCACTAACAAAATAATACCGCAGTTGTAATGAATGCAAATATTGAGCTCTGTAAATAGAGGCTGTTAAATACATCACATATACACATAAAACACATGCACATTGATTAAATCTGTTCATTTCTGACTAGGAATTTATATATATATATATATATATATATATATATATATATATATATATATATATATATATATATATATATATACCTGTATATATACATATATATATGTATATATGTGTGTGTAATCATAATATTTAATGTTTAGGAGTTTCATCTGACAGGGATTGACTCCAGAGAAAAACAAGAAATTGAACAGTACCACATTGATACTGTAACAGCCGAATTGCACATGAGCACCTTTGCAAAACCTTCCATATTAGCCACTTCATACCCCTAAGAAGAAAGATTATCAACAATGGTTAAACACCCTTCACACTGCGCTTCCTGGATGTCAAGGTTCTTTCCAGTCTCTTCCACTCCATCTATCCAGCACTTTCTAGATATTCCTTTCATCATCTTTCGTAACACTTTCAGATTATTCCTTCTTTTTCATCAACCTATCAGCCTCCATTCATCCCATCAAATCAATTTGAAATACTCTGATCCATCCTTTCGCTTAAGTTAACGTTTTTACCCACTTTTGCTTATCTCCTTATTTCTCCCCCTTTCAGGTATTTTGTGGTATGTACTTATACTATTCAAACATTTTTTCCTTTCATTTACGGTCAGAATTCACATTTCACTTCCAAAAAGGAGAGTTCATTCAATAAGTCCTCCAGACCTTGGATTTCTTCGCACACAAGTCTCTTCCCAATCCTATGCACACACCCCACAAGCTTTCTTGCTCCACCTATTCTGTGACTTGTCTACTCTCTTCCGTCTTTTAATTATTTCCCAATTCGTTTACGAATCTACATCTTCCATTCTTCCACTGTCCATATTTTCTTCTTCGTGGTGTCCATTTATCACCATAAACTTAACGCTTAAACACATTTCTTCTCTTACTAGCACTTTTCAAACTCAACCTGTTAGTCCTGTATGTTCTGCAAACATTTAACACTCCGCTGTCCATTCATGACTTATCTTCTTATCCCACAACTTTGTATCTGTAGCAAATGTACTTTATCTTGCTTTCCCAGCATTCCATCCTTGCGGATAATAGGCAGCCATCGAGATTTAAAATGCTTTTGTCTCAGAACACCCTTTTGCACCAAACTAACCACTCTTCTGTATTCTAAAACATGTTTTGCTTTCATTTTAAAATATTTAACTGCTTTCAACTTATCTTCCAAACCATGCATCCTTAGTATCCTTCACATTACCCCTCTATTGATTTTTTCATAAGTTGTCTTAACATCCTTGTATGCCTTCTAAAAGCTTTTTCCATATATTTAAACTCCTTACTTGATCGTTTCATAACAAAATTAGCCACACACTTACCACCTTATCCAGACTCACACTGCTCTTTTATTACTAATCCCTATGTTATGTGTTTTACCTTTCTCAGTCTAGATCCTATGATACAAAATTTTAAGTATGCAAAGTAATGTTATATCCTTATAAAAAGTGTCTTCTATTACACAAACTTTTACACCAAGAAATAATTATTCTTTTCTCACATTACATCAAAATCTTTCCCTCATCCGGAAATGCTTCATACACATTAGTAAGCCATTAGAGCTCAATTTCAAAACAGCACCTAATATCTCACGTTTAGTCCTGTCGTGGTATCCTTCCATTCTTCATCCACTTAATTGCTCTTCTTACACCCTCAACAGTCAGTTTCACATGCGTTATCAAACTTACACTAACCCCTTTACAATTACATTGCTCACATTATATTACATCTGTTTATTTGTATAATTTATTCTGGTGTCCATTTGCTCATTATGATTTCTCTGAATCACCTTTATAATAGCCTCTTAGTCTCTATGTATATTCTATTCATTTTCACCTTTCTTTCATTACTTGCCTTCTTTATGTATCTCAGTTTCTTCTTGACTACCCTATCCATCTACCCATATATACCTGTGCGTGATCTCTTCAGTCTTGTAAATACACCGCATATATTTTTTCTTCACTAAACGTCATACTTCCTCATCCCTCCAGTCACTGTTTTTAATCCCTCTCCTTACCATCCCATATTGCAAACACTTCCTGGTAAAACTAAGTCATGAATTTCACACATTTCTCGTATATTCCTTTCACTTCTTAGTCTTTGACTTGAACCCATTTTTCATCCATTTTATTCGTATATACTCTTCTTATTTCCTTATCAGGCACTTTTTTATATTTACACCCACATTTTTACGCCTTCAGTTCCAACAACTTTTGCTTACTTTGCAAATATACCTCCAGCCACTCCCTTTTTGTCGCCATTACATTCATGATCATCCTCTTCGTCCAGTCTGTGCAAACACAGTCTGACAAAATTATTCTCCCCATTTTCTCTTTCCCAAGCATAGTTCCAGTATCCTTAAAAAAATATATTTCCAAGAACAAAACCCCTTTCCAAACACATTTCTGCAAACTTACCAATATCATTTATTCGCCAAACTCCACACCTAACAACCATGCCAACTCTTTTCCTGTTAATTACCTTTGTATTTAAATCACTTAGCAGTACCCAGCTAGACAGATTCAGATACTCTCTAGCACTTTATTCAGTCTCTGTTTTCCATTCTTGGCCCATACACACACCAGATTTGCACCTTTTTCTCCTACCACACTCAAATTCACCTATACAATCCTTAAACTAATGCATTTGTACTCTTTCATCCTTACAAAGAGACGTCCTGGCTCTACAAACGCTACCCCTTCCCCAGCTACCGCTGGCACAATAATTCTGATCCCTCACATTCCCGTGCAGACTGACCTTTCACCTTTGTCTTGTGAAGTGCCAAAACATCCATTAGTCTCTCCTTGAGCAAACCGAATATCATACAATTTCTTCTCTTGCATATAAGATTCACGCGCATTTCACACCATTAGACTATTTTTATTTTGCCATATCAGTACACGTCATGAGGAAAAAAATATTGTTATGAGTAGCTTCTGCTTCTTCTAACAAGTATTTTGGGATTAAATTGCTAACTCGTGTAGCTTTTTGCTGTCACCTTATGCAGTCATCTGACTATTATAGTATATGCATAATGCGCTGCTTAGGTAGGCCGAGGTAAAGTGGGTTTTAACTGAATATGTCTGAATCATTCCGCTTCACTTGAGAATCGAACCGTGGCATGATTGCATGGATAAAATAGTGAATGGAAGGACAGCGAATAGCTTGAGTTTTGAGACGGAAGTGAATGCAAGAAGAGTTCGAACAGGAAGTCCTCAGTATACAGGAAACATTAGTATCCGTGCAATATACAGTAGAGGGAAGTAGCTTCTTGTGTGTACGTGGGGGGAAGGTGGGTTGGGGGTGTGAGTCGAGGCGCTGCTGATGAACCTTCTTTGTAAGTGTACGAAAATGTGGAAGTTCCTTGCACAAGAGGTTCATCCATTTTTTTTGCAATCCCATGCTGAGGTTGTGTTTGGCAACTGCAGCAATATATACATATATTCACCATGTAATGTTGTGTACATACGTAACGTTTCCGTGCAAATACATCTCATAACTGAGTATTTGAATATATGATGCACTGATAAAAACACATGCGAATGTTTTCCGAGTGGAAAAAATCCCTAGGGTAGAGTCGTAATCTGTCTAGCTTAAAGGGAATCATTATTTAGTTCCTCACTCGTCGGATTTTTATCCCCGTGTTGCTCTTCGCAAAATAACCTCGTAATTTTTTTCCTCTGAATTATTCGTGCATACTCTTGGAATCGTATTTCAGCAAGTCACGTTTTATTGAAAATGTGACCTCAAAGAAAATTCGTAGCAATATGTTACAGCTAATAAATGTTGGATGAGAGAAAAAAATAGAGAAAGTTAGGCAATTTCGTGCTGAATTAGCCCCAGGCCAAGATAATTTGGATCCAAGTGATTAAAATTCACCCCCATAGAATTCCCGGTTAATGATATTCAGTGTCGTAATTAGAGAAACAAAGAGCTATTACGTGTGTTGCTTAAAAGGCCTCTGTTTCTAGGCTCAAGGGAGAGAAAGCGACTTCGTGTTCATGTCAACAGCAGCAGTACTTCTTTTACTTTTATCTCGGCTGCTATTTGTTTGCTGGGTTTATTTCTGTTCCAGCCTATTTACCTCTTTCATTTGAAAATACGGACGTACAAAGCTGTTCCTTTGTTAGGTGAAAAAGATAGGGTATTTTGGAGCTACACAAATATTTCATATAGTTTGTTAATTTACGTTATTGCCTTTCTCATCATTTCGCCGCGGGTTTTAAAAGACTAAATAAGTTAGGAGTAAAAGCTTGAAAAGTTCTCAATACAGTTGTGAAATGTAAATGTCTCGGCTTGTTAATTCATGAAAACTTCTTTAAAATGCCGTGTTTATTTCTTACTGTTTTTTCCAAGAGAACTTCATCATTGTATTTTGACTTTTTAAACTTTCCCGATGGGTACTTCATTATGCATTAGTTCAAGTCCACAGGAACTTTTCCTGAGTCATACGATTTGTCTTAAAGGTCAGAATCATTTGGGTCTGTTTTCCTGTCACTAGATTTTTATTTTTGCTTCTGTCTTTCTCTTTAACGCTCCCTCTCAAATATCAATAGGACATTTTTACCAAAACTCAGTAAGAAAAGAATTCTACTATAAAAGCAAAATTAACTTTGTTAAGCGCTTTCTCTTATCTGTAGAATGGAGTAACAGCCCCTGAAGTCTATTTATGTTAGGGCCTTTTTCTTTCCTGAATTGCTTTTTTTCCACAATGCGGAATAGTTTAAATATGAAAAAGAAGATAATATATTTTACACCTTATATTTAATTAGGTTATTTATCACAAGTGATAAGTACAGTCACATTCTTACAACTCTCCGTAATAGACATATGAATATATATATGTATATATGAAAAACAGGTTAATACACTTTATTTTTGATTTGACAATTTATCTCCTGTGATCAGCACAGTCACTTACGTCCTTAAAACTCTCCATGATTATATATAATATGTATATATATAAACCTCCATATATTATATATATATATATATATATATATATATATATATATATATATATATATATATATATATATATGTATATATATATAAATAGACTTTAGGGCTGTTACTCCATTCTACAGAGAAGAGAAAGCGCTTATCAAAGTTAATTTTGTTTTTATAGTAGAATCTTTTCTTACTGAGTTTTTGAAAATGTCCTATTGATATTTGAGGGGGATGTTAAAGAGAAAGACAGAAGAAACATATATACATACATATATATATATGTATATATATATGTGTATAATATATATATACATGTATATGTGTGTGTGTTGAAATGAAGTTCAGATCCAATTCACGCTAAATTCGGGAATATTCTGATGGGGAATTATCACCGAAGGAATTTTAATGATAGATGGATCGGTACCACCGGGTCCCCGAACCCTCGACACAGAACCTTCCTACGACCCATTCGATTTGTCAGTACCGTTGGTCTGAACTCACGATTATATATTTCAACGACTCCATTCGACGACCATTGACCGTCGAATGGAGTTGTTGGAAGGTATTGTGTCGAGGTATTGAGATCCAGCGGTACCGATCCATTCATCACTTAAAATTCCTTCGGTGATAATTCCTCAGCGGGTCATTCTTAGTAGCGAATTGGATATTAAACGACATTTGTAGCTTCATGATTGTATATAAATCATGGTGTGATGAAAATTATATATATATATATATATATATATATATATATATATATATATATATATATATATATATATATATATATATATATATATATATATATATATATATATATATATATATATATATATATATATATTTATATATATATATATATAAACTAACTATGACTTCTTGGTGCATTTCTGGAGTTCACTTCCAGTTCCACTTTTATATCTTTGCACGTCGTCAAATTTATTTTCTCCATCTCTTCATCATACCACTCCAACCTGGTTTTTTTTACTGTTTCGAGTGCTGAATGGCTGAAAGTGAAGTGTCCCAGAGCTTGGCATTACAGCCTAAATTTCATAAATCAAATTCACAGTTTAAGAGCTTGAAAATCGTTTCAAGAGGAGAAGATGAAAGATATGAGAAAAAGGAAGATAGAATGGTTATTAATATGGATGGTAGAAAAATGTATGTTTTTTTAGTTAATATGAGATATCTCAGAATACGGAAAGCAAGAGAGTTAATAAGTTGTTAAAAAACAGGAAGAGAATTCTAGTTAATATGGAAGTCAAAGTTAGCTCTCCTTTCTGGAAATGAAGTATTGAGGAGGAGTTGTAGTGAGTAAGAATAAGAAGAAAGAGAGGT
Source organism: Macrobrachium rosenbergii (assembly GCF_040412425.1). Taxonomy (NCBI): domain Eukaryota; kingdom Metazoa; phylum Arthropoda; class Malacostraca; order Decapoda; family Palaemonidae; genus Macrobrachium; species Macrobrachium rosenbergii. Next base: position 67,914,004 of record NC_089795.1, read on the forward strand.
TAATGAGAAAATGGACCTACAAATAAAAGCAGAATTGTGTTGATGGAGTGAGTATATATTAAGATTTGAAGAGTAAGGATAGAAGAGCAGCATATCGTAATAATGTAAGAATGTAAAGGAGAAGGCAAATTCAAGAATAATGGGGAAATGGCTGAGGCTGTAAGAAGGACAAAAGAAAACTTGAAAAATGTAAAGGTATGAAATTAATGGGAATACAAGTTAGGGTCAGCAACTGTACCTGGATAGTGTAATTTAGTGAGTGTCTGGGTTGCGTAAGGTATGTCTAAAGGAGAGACAGGCTCCATAGGAATAGGTTAAAGGAATTATTGTTTTCTTGTTTAAGGGTACGTAGTCAGCCTGTCTACTGGAGGGGATTGCTGTTGACCGTATCCCTACTCCATTCGTCGATACTTTCATCGTTTATTTCATACAGTACTGCACAGTCTATATCTCTCTTTCTCTTGAGTTCTTAATATTTTAAATCCATGTCTAGATCATGTTGTTCTTGAATTTGCCAGTTCTAGTAATTATTTTTTTTTATTCTGTTTTCCAAGTTTTCACTCTGCCATGGGTTGATTTTAAAAATGTTTTTGGTTAGTTACATGGCATATATACTGGTTTTGTGTCGTTTGGGAAAGCTGAAGAATAATTGTATTAAGACGAAAACATTATTCTTCTGTAAATATGGTTCTGGAAATGGTAAACTCCATATGAAGCAGAGGCGTCCCAGTTTGTTGGTTAATCAGTAATCTCAAATTTATGTATATTTAGGCCAAACAGTGTAGACCTGCATCTAATTTCTTGGTTGACTGCAAAGCCTTTCAAGATCAGTTGTTGATGATGTTACATTAAACTTGGCTGACTAATCTAGGTGGCCGTTTCGATTTTCTACTCTATTATTTTAATTGCAATTCTCGAGTCACCCCTCTACCCTCCCATCCGTTTCCCTCCCCCTCTTTCCATTTAGAATACACTTCGAACCTTCCATCTCCCACAATCCATCACCCTCGGCTGCTGTCGCTCCCTCTACGGGTGGACCTAAGCTTCTTGTTTTATAGTTCCAGAACGACTCCAGCCCATATTCTGGAGGCAGTTCCTCACTCTTCCCCTTCGTTCCCCCATCCCCTTTCACTCCCTCACTATCCTACACCTTTTTAGTGGGCGATGGATCCCATTCCTTTCCCCTTCTCCCATACCGCCGAACGCCTTCCAGAAAACCATTAATTCGAGAAGGTTTTACAAGTATTGTGGACAGTGTGGGGAGTAATGGCCCGGAAACGAAGGAACAGAGGGAGGCACTTGTTGACGCCTTGGCGGAGAAGGTAATTGCTGTTTGCGGAGAGGGGGAGGGGGAGGGAGTTTCCGACGGCTATGTTGTCGCTCCCTTCGAGGAGAATTACAAAAAAAAGTGATGTTGGGGGAGGAAATAAATGGAGAACCATAGACATAATTAAAGTAAGGGGAAGCATAGGGGGAATGAATGGAGTGGAAGGAAGAAAGAACTTAAGAAAAGGGAAGTCCCTGCAAGAATTTCTAGAGAACGATAACAAAAGCTCAAGGAAAATTTACTGATAAAATATAAAGGGCAGAAAATAGTGTACACAGATAAAAGTGGAGAAAAGACGGGCAAGATAACATATTCGATAAGGTCTCAGAAAAATCGCTTGCTTACTTTAAATTATTCTGTGGTACCACTATATTTTTCACTTGCAGTAATTAATTTCCCCTTTCGTAATTGTTTCTTAGAGGTAAGTTCTTAATTTATCAAACTGAAAAAGTTGTGGAAACTTTTGCATTTGGAACCTTTCAACTGATTGCACCAAGGATTATTGCCAGCTAAGAGATATTTAATTCATCTTACCTCAAAAGTTACGTATATCTTGTTCTGAGTGGGTGTGATGTTTGTGAAGGTGATTTATTGAATAGTTTTGCCCCTTCACTACGCATGTTTCCATTGAAGCCATATTATATATACCTTATATGTATACTGTATATATATATATATATATATATATATATATATTATATATTTATATATATATATATATATATATATATATATATATATATATATATATATATATATATATATGTATACCTAGATAGGTATATATAGATAGATAGATAGATGGGCATAGATAGAATAGATTTATCTCTTCTATACCCATGTTTCCATTTAGGCTATAAGCATTTATATATATATATATATATATATATATATATATATATATATATATATATATATATATATATATATATGTGTGTGTGTGTGTGTGTGTGTGTGTGTGTAATGAGAGAGAGAGAGAGAGAGAGAGAGAGATGGATAAATAGTGTGAAATTTAGTCTAGGTGGCCTTTCTGGACCCTTTGTTGATAAGCTTTGTGTCGTGCATGAAGCGGCTAATGTTGTGGAAATTTACAACTCAAAGTATGAATGTGGCAGCGTCCGTTGTGGTGTTTTTCCCCTGGAGCCGCTCTATGTTATGGAACAGCCTAATATTAACACACACACATATGTATATATACAGTACACACATATATATATGTATATATTAATCCACCATTAATCCATTGCATATACAGGTCATTTAAAAGAGAAATGTTACTAATACATTCATTAGGTAACTGCTGAATGAATAGTGAACTTCCTGAACCACAAATTTCCGCAGTATCTGCCACTTATACACTTGCGATCATCTCTAACATACAGCGCACCATTCAAGGTTATCTTGCACCCTTATTCTTCCTCTAGATTTGAAGTCCCTTCCAATCCAACACCTCTTTCATGTCGTTGACCCGACACTTGTAGGTCTTCTTGTCCTCTTTCACAGGATTTCAGAACTTACTGCCTTTTCGCTTACCTAGTTTTCGCTTTATCTTTGCATGAGCAAAGGATCCCAAAAATTGTTCTACCCTTTCAATCCTCCTCACCACTTGTACTACACAGGCAGTTCACCCTAACTGCTACATTTTTTTTCCAGTTATGTCAGTATTATCAGCAAATCAGAGCTCTACCCTTGAGCAAACTCCATTCCAAGTCAGTGCTTTAACAATGAGTAAACTTAATACTCACATATAACATTCTCTCAACAACTCCATACCTGTATATATATATATATATATATATATATATATATATATATATATATATATATATATATATATATATATATATATATATATATTATATATATATATATTTCACATCATATGCTGGAATGTGCTATTTTTCTTTATATGTTCCAAATTTTGTGCCTTTTACAGTGTTCTTCTATTGAAAACATTTTGAAGCGCACTTGCCTAGCTTAAATGGATCACCTGTTCTGTGATTCAAGTCTTCTCTCAATCTCCTGCTATATTCCCATACTACCCTTCATTGCTCTAAAATCGTGGTTTCATGTAACGTGTGCATTCAGATTTATTCTTTTAAAAAATCAGACTCTTGTAATAGTATCTACTACTGCCGTTTCTTCACACAAATTTAGCAATACATTATCTGTAAACATCATCTACAGGGAGAGCACTGGCATGACTACAGTCTTGTATGAGCGCGGGTAAAGAGTTTGTTCAGTCAAAGGGCACAGACTATCTCGGCTTGATATTCTGCGGTGTTACGGAGTTTTCCTATAGATTACAGTTACTTGCAAACCCCGCAGGCTTGATGCAGTGGTATGTATACTTCAGGACAGAGTTTCTCTGAGGGTAGAATATTGATTTATAGGCTTTACTGTCATTTGTATAACTTATGTAGTTTGTTGGGGAGGAAGGGAGGGGGAAGACTTGTTTATCCTATAGGTGTCTTATATACATGGGTATGTGACTGTTTAAGTAGAGAGCGGTTTTGTAGGCTATATATACATATATACATTTACATAGAATCTGCTGCTCACTTTTTACTAGATATATATGTCATTGTAACAAGCCACAATGACCTTTCTTAACTTCTCGAATTCTTTGCACTTTTTTGGATACCTTGTTGTTGTTAAAGTTTTAGATCCATATGCAAGAAATATGAAGTAAATTGTGCTATCGGACATCAGAATTTACTTCTATTTCTTGCATATGGATCAAAGGTTTTGTAGTAACAAGGGTATCCAAAAAGTGCAAAGAATTCGAGAAGTTAAGAGGCCATTGTATTGTTATTATAGTATATATATATATATATATATATATATATATATATATATATATATATATATATATATATATATATATATATATATATATATATATATGTCTTATCTCCAGGGTATTGGTGATCATGAACTTTAAGTCTTTGCCATTTCTTGTCATCCTCATCAATTTTGTGGTTTTTCTGCCTCCTTCAGCCCCTCCTTATCCAATCCATGTATTTCCATTTCTTTTTCCCCTGTCTTCCTCCTTCCCTGTATTGCTCCTACCAAACCTGAACTGTATAGCTATCCCTTCAGCACAAATGCCCAAGGTAATGAAGCTTCTTTCTTATTTCTTTCTTTAAATATTCAGCCGGAAATCCTTATGGACAGAGTCAGCAGACTTAAAACCCAAGAGGGCATCAAAGGGAAGCCAGCCTGCGGAGAGACACAAGTTATAGGAAAGGGTGAAAAATATAAATAAATAAAAGTGAATAGAAAATAAAACAAACACACCTGAAATTCAGATCTCAGCAGAGAGCAGGAATGAATTTGCTTCATGCTTCAATATCTGGGGATCAGAAGATTCCACGACTGCTGTAGCCCAACTATTTAAAAAAAATTTTGACGTGTTGATTCTGTCAGTAATTCTCTGTTTTGCTCTCTCCGTTCATGACAAAAAGAACTCTTATCCCCACTCAAATTTCTTCTGCCTCCAGTATCTTCCATCATTTTACCAGTGGTCCACGTTCTGCCGTTCCTTTCTTCTCTTTAATGATTAGTCCTTATACTGTAAGTTCAGTAAACTTTTCATCTCATTAATGCTCGCCTCGCTTCGCCAGTCTCATACTTAATTTCCATATCAATTCATAAATTGGGTGTTATCCGACTAGTGAAGCAGGAAATTTTGATTCCCCGTATAATTCTTTATCTATCTATATTTAGCTCACAGCTTACTGTACTTGTTCTTGGTCTTCTGCCATTACCATACACGATGTCATTGCCACATCCATATGAATGACATTTGATTTATGGTTTATTTTCAGCAAAGATATGACCGGTGTCTGATAAAACCAACATTTTAATTAACTGAATGCAACAATCTACTTGCAACGTATGTACGGTTAGTGTGACGAATACCCATGCATGCATTTAGGATTGGTGGGCAAGGAGGGCGAGTGTAATGTGCAGCCTGAGTGGGCAAGTCGCCAGTGCGCATATATGTTACTACTGTTTGTTTAATAATAGATGTCTTACAGCAAAATGCAAAACTTGTCAAAAGGCCGCTGTCAGTCCATACTGTATCTTAACAATTGGTTTGTCAGTAACACCAGCTACCCGAGAAGGAAAGGCACTGGCTACCTATATAGTATGTACCATTAAACCCCGAGACCTTCTTCATGCAAAGTTAACTCTGCTAACTTACCTCTAAAAACTGTCTTACAATTATATGTGCAATTACCACATTGCTTTCATTTCAATCTAGTGTTTTTATAATCTTGGTTGCATATTTTTACGTTTTGATACGTCTGCGTATATCTTCGGCATGTCTGCCAGTCATAAGTCTTGGCAGCTAGCTCAACAGTTGCTGTTTCTCACGGATATTATAGGGGAGTAAAAATTCAGAGAAGCTATAAAATTTGATTAGTCTCATCGATTCGCTTATGACGGTTGCGTAAGCACCACGCTGGTAGCTTATTACGGATGCAGATTGCTGATAATTTTGGAATATGGCTCTCCTCATTCATAATTTCATTAAAGATTTCCTTTCTCTCTCTCTCTCTCTCTCTCTCTCTCTCTCTCTCTCTCTCTCTCTCTCTCTCTCTCAGAAAATGTTTAATAGGTGGTCAGTTACAAGAACAGCATGAGAATATGATCTCGGTAAAATCAAGGAACATATTATGTTTACAGAAGGGAGGGTCACAAATGAAGAAATAGCAGTTATATGAACGAATACGCTTGTTTTGGGAACTGGCAACTGTTGTAATTACTAAAAACTTCTTTGAGGTACAGGAGAGAGAGAGAGAGAGAGAATGCCGCGAAAAATGACGTCACTTTTTTCATAAGATAATCCTCAATAGCAAAGCCTTATACCCTTGATACGAGAGTGTTACAGTTTGTGGTATTTTTTATAAAAGCCACTTAAGAAGTGTGGAAACATATGGAGACAGAAACTATTGCAAAAATCTCAAGGTAATTTATTTGTGGGATTGAGATTGGCTGAGGGATTTTTTTCAATGAAATGGTCATGTTTGGTGTTGATTATTACTAGGAAAGTGAAAAATGATAAATAAGTGTATACAAAATTTACTTCCCATGGGTTTTTTATAAGATAATTTTTCAAATCACTGGAATTTTTTTGAGTTATAAGCTTTTTTTTTTTAATTATTGAGTCCATGGATACCTTTTGCAATGCAAGGGAGTTAAGCCTTACATTTATCTGCATTTTTTACATTGATAACATGACCATAGTGTTTATAATTTAAATGTTTATATGTATATATATATGTATATATCTTAATATATATATATATATATATATATATATATATATATATATTTATTTATTTATTTATTTATTTATTTATTTGTTTATTTATTAATTTGTTCTGTCGACGAAGAACAATTATGAAATTCATATAGTGGGAATTTCTTTGTGCTAGTTTTTTTATTGTAAATGTTATTTGTCGGTGGGAGCCTTGGACTTGGCGCGCCCTCATTGTTGCAGTCAACAATTTAAACGAAATGAGAATTTTCAGATGTATCTTAAGGTATCACTGAGTTTTTCTGCACGAGATGTGGATATAATGCTCGTAACACTTGGAAATTATTGCGTGAAATATGAGAACCGTTAATTTATTGCTTCTTTCAAAGCCATCAGCTGTTTCTGGTTAATATAGAAGGTGGACCTGACTATCAGCAAAATAAAGATGGTGTCTTCGGATACAATACCTGAACTGTCTTCCTGATTTACGAAACAGCAGTTTCACTGGGTGGGTCATGGCTTGCAGTATCCTGGAAACTAAGATTTTTGCATGAAACATGTTTTCTCTGGCAAATGCATCACGTGTAATTGAGGGTTTTACGATTAGAGGATATAGTAGTGAATTGAGATCGAAAAGCAACGGATTCCATTGTTATATGTAGCATGTACCCGTCACTTGTTGAAGGAGAAACATGAAATTTTAGTTCCCAGTTTAATCAAGATTGTATTATATGCTTCACTTGGAAAAGATGGAACCTTAAAGTGTCTCATAGTAGTTTGGTTCTAGATGACAAAATTATATCTTCAGTCAGTGAGGCATTGAAAGGTACGCTTCGCATCGACACGTTTCCATCGGTTGAGAAGTGCCTGGTTTACTTGTGATGACAAAATTATATAGTGGCTACTCTTCGGCGAGGCGACGCTGTGCTATGCAGGTTTCAGAGCCTTTCAACGTCAAAGGGTATTAATCAACATGCAAATAATGTTCAACGCATAGTAATTTGTGGAACTCGTTTTCAATATCCTGTTCAGCTTGCTGTCATCGTCAGCATCATCATGATGTTATTGTTGACCTCACCACTTTCCGTTTTGCCGATAGAAATTTTTCTCCATTTTCATTTGTGGTACCAGTTAACGAAAATTTATCATTCCAGCAATCACTTCTTAGTTTTGTGTTACCAGATTAATTTTGATGTACCATAAAGCTTTTGTTGTTTGTCAACTGTTTTCTTTATAATAAGAATCATTCCTCATTTATAAAGATGTTCAGATGCAAAATTCGTACATTCCACAAGACCTTTCTGAGACCTTTGGTAAAAAAAAAGCCATGCTTATGGTTTTTTTTATCTATTACAGGGAGCCCCACTCCCTTCCCGCCACAAAACTGAAAGGTTGCTGGATTGCAGGATTTTTTTGAAAACTTATTTTTCTAGAGTTTTAAGACTTACCATATGGAAGGAATAGTATGACATTTTTTTAAAGATATTGTTGCGGAAGGTCCTGTAAAGCCTGTGACTAAACGGTTGGCGATAAAAACTGAATGGTGAACAAAATTTAGTCATGGTCCTTTTGATTTTAATGATGCTGTGCCAACACCTCAGTGAATGACATCAGTGTCCTTTGTAGTATTTTTTGCCAACAGAAATTATTATCATCACAAGTGTATTCATGCCGTAAAAAAAATGACAGTATTACAAGAGGATCGAGACGTTAAGTCCCGTTCGGAAACTTCACCAGGGTACCTCAAAGATGCTAGATGCGTATTACTATTGGGACCAATGGTGAGAGTCTGCCCTGGTTGGGTGATCAAAATATACAATTACACGTTATTATCTATGCCAGTTAGTTTCCCCTATAAATTTGAAATGGTGCTGATATTCTCAGGAATTTTGAAAATATATATAATATGGCAGCATGATTAATGGTTATCGTTCTTCCTGATGCGCCGCATTTGATATACTTTAATCTTGCGTTACACAGTTCACATCATTGTTTAATTACCTAAAAAAGAAACGAGGCCCCTTTTACTGTAAACTGTTACAATATTTCGGAACGAAGTTTTTATTTTTAATGAATTCATAATATATTTTCTCTATCTATTCACTTCCTCTCTTGCTTGTGTAATTTCCTTGTGCGCAAAAGCTGTATTTTTGCGCGTTAGAAGAAAAGAGGGAGAGGAAGAATGTCATGCGTGGAACTTTTTTCATGTCGGACTCTTCCCCATTAGAGCTAGAGTGTAGGGCTATAGGAAAAACAGAAGCTGATATGGGCATAGAAAGTAATCTCCAAAATGATTTTTTCTTGAGTTTTTAAGGACCTTTTTTGGTAGGAGTTAAAGCTATATCTTGACGTTTAACCAAGGACGACACATTCCTGCAGATACCGTAAGCATTGTGCGACTTGGTTGCCGTAGAAAACAAAAGTAAAAGGAAAACTCATGAACGGTAAAATTAAATCAAAACCTGGGTGAGTTTTTAGCAACACTCCGACGTGCTTCGGTAAAATGATGAACTAGTAGGCAACTGCATAATGTCGGCCCTAACGCTAAGTTTTAATGGTATTTCCTTTCGCGTTTCGTCATAAAGTGTTTCGAATTTCATCCTTCACTCATGTTTTTGGATAGATTTCTCTCTCTCTCCCTCGCAATCCCTGCAAATTAGGCCTAACATTTTCCAGAATGAAATTTCGTTACGGCAATCTAATATTGGATAATTCGAATCTGATGAGCAAGAAGCCTTTCTCATTATTTTTTATTGCCTAGTACAGAGATTTAAAATGGATGCAACGCAAATCGGACGTAATTTCCTGACATGTTTGTGCGTTTTATCTTGTTTTATGAAAGTTTTAATGAGTTCATTGCTATAACACAAATGCACACACACATTCACTATATAATATATATATATAAATATATATATATATATATGTTTTATATATATATGTATGTATATGTATATATATATGTATGTATATGTATATATATACATATATATATATATATATATATATATATATATATATATATATATATATATATATATATATCCATCAACCATCATAACTGACTGCTGCATTGTTAAGGGTGTGTATATATAGGCCTATATATATGTGTGGGTGTGTGCTTGTGTGTATTTTTTATATACATATATGATATATAAATATTATTCATATAATACACACACGCACACAAACACATTCACACATGTTTATATATATATATATGTATGTATGTATGTATGTATGTATGTATGTATGTATGTATGTATGTATGTATACTCACCCTTAGCCATGTACCGTAAACAGCGTTCAGCTATGATGGTGGATATAGACTGATTGCAATTATAAGGACCCTACTTAAATGTGCAGGAATGTGTAAGACAGTCGAAATTAATCCTTAGTCTCTCGATAGCTAGATGGATTATGTCTGTCACCCACGTACAGCCTAACAAGATGGGGCAGATAGATATGTGGGGTAGATGTGCTTGTCAGATATAATTTCCTTTGAGTTAAGTTATTCTCAACGTATAACTATAAATTTGTTATTAATTGGCTATTTGCGGCTTAGAATCTGAATGTATAAAAATGTTATACATAACACTGACAATTGATAAACAAACATACAATATATATATATGCATATATATATATATATATATATATATATATATATATATATATATATATAAACATGCATGCATTATATACAAAATACACCAAATCTTTGTTTCCTTAGTTATAGGCTGGCAATCGCTGTGACTTTCCATTATGTTACTTGACATTTGACTTCATTATTTTGACTTAGGCGTGCTTCAAGAAAGCCATTCACGGGACTGTTGGTACAGCCTGTTGGTGTGTAAATATTCATGTGTGTTCACAGTTATTACAAGACATTCAGAGTATACAAGGAAATGTGTACATTCAAATATACAAGCTTGTTTGTCACCTTGCTCGTATTCAGTTAATTCGTGCCGAAAAAATGTATGCTATTATTATTATTATTATTATTATTATTATTATTATTATTATTATTATTATTATTATTATTAGCAATTTCTGAGAGTATCTGTACAAAATTTCTTTTCATCTACGTGGAATTTATGTTTTTATACTGAATATCTCTTTATATTTATCTGTGTATTGGCCATGAACTGAAATACAAAAATTAATATTGGTTTTGTTTGCAGAAGCTCTCTCTCTCTCTCTCTCTCTCTCTCTCTCTCTCTCTCTCTCTCTCTCTCTCTCTCTCTCTCTCCCCCCAGTCGTTCAACCTATCAATCTTAGTCCTGTCCCATTAATACATTGTCATTTACAAAAGAACCTTCCTATTTGGTCTCGTCTCTCCAAAATCCAATTATTTAAGCGAGCAAGTTGAGACTGGCCTTCTCGTGTTTCTCTCTCTTTATTGGAACAGAACGGCTGGATCCTAACTCTGCGGACACACAAAAGTCTCAAGAGTAAATCCCCTTCCCAGAGATCCTCTGCAGATCCCCCACGAGAGATTCTTGCTAGGATGCTCACTGCCCATGAAGGAAATCCCTGCTTAAGGCTTCGGCTGCGTGTTCCTTCTCGGATAAGACCCGTCCATTGACTTTTTTTTTTTTTTCCGTCTGTCTCCTCTTTTTTCTTCCCTTTTTTCTTCCAGGATTTATATCCCATCCGAGAGCATCCCCATGGGGTTCTCTTTGTTGACATCTGAAGAAGAAACGGTAGGATAAGGTTCATTTTTTCTCTCTTCTTTCCCCCGTCAGGCCTTCGACGACATCTTCTTGGCTTCTGTAGTTTTGTCTGTACACTTGCTCTGGCCTACTTGGAGAGGATGAAGGTGATTTACTTTCGATTTGGAGAGCGATGGGAGCTGTTTCTTTCGTCTTTTCTCCATTATTGTCTCTTTTTTTTTTCTCTTGCAGATGGTGTATTTGATAGATGTACGCACATTTCTGGATGTTCTTAAACAGCTGGTAGTTTTATTTCTTTTTATTTTATTTTGAAAGTCATATCTCTTTGTTCTGTTTTATGTGAATAAGGATATTCTGTATGCTCAATTTATGGAAAGCCGCATTCCCATCCCGTCTCATTTCAGTGGGATCAAATGCAGATCCTTATATTAGCATATTTATATAATGTTTTTTTCTCAGGAAGAGAGAGAGAGAGGCAGAAAGAGAGAGAGGCAAAGAGAGTGTATATTAAATTTGAGATAGGCCAGTTTATAATGATATATGAACAAACACATACACAATTAAGTCAGTATTTATGGGAAACTTAGATCTAAGGATTGTAATTAAAATCAAGTATCTTAATTTATTTTCAGGTTGAAAGACATTGACAGCAGACAACTAAGTGCCTTAGTTCAGTGTTTAATAGTGGCAAAGTGCTAAATAAGCGTTCAAAAGCCAAGCAAAGCCTAAATAAAGAGGTTAAGAAATCCTTGCCTGGCGTCGTTCAGTAAGTGTCAGGGTGTTGGGTAAGTATCCCCTTTCTGTCTTACATGAGAACGCCAGTGACCTTTGTGGTAGCGACGCCAGTCAGACACCAACTAAACCATTACGTTTTGAAGTTACAAGTGTCGATTCTATTTTATGTGTTGCTGCGTTGTATGATTTTTCTGGTCTTTTATCGTGTGTTTATTTTTTTCTTTCGAATGAAATGAGCCATATGGATTCCAATTCATAAATGCTGTATAAATGAAAATTGAATGTTGGAATTTATCCGCGCATGCGTCCATAGTTCGATATTTATGATACACTGATGAGCAATAGAAGTGAATACATTGGCTGCGTATCACGAAATACAAGCATTGAAACGTCATATAATTTTTCCGAGAGCCTTCGGAAATTTCAAAAGTTACAGAATTGCGGGTAGGGATAGTTTTTCCACACGCCAAACACATACAGACACTAGGAATGAGCGCTTGCGCACATGTAAATATATGTCCGTATTTGCGTGTTTCTGTCTATCTGTGTAAGTATATGTGTATATTACATATATAATTATATATATATATATATATATATATATATATATATATATATATATATATATATATATATATATATATGTGTATACATAAACACAGACATATATATGTATATATGTGTGTATGTCTGTATCTGTGTATGTATACATACACAGACATATATAGTATATATATACATATACATAAATACATACTGTATATATATATATATATATATATATATATATATATATATATATATATATATATATATTGCAAAAATGACCAAAATCCATAAGAAATATTGAAATGAAAACAACAGCGTGCCAACTACTTACATGTTTTACGTAACTTCAGGGTGCTAAGTGGCACAAAGTTAAGGTACAGTTAGAAGGAAGTTCTTGCATAAATGAAAAGTGGTAAAAATATATCATTAGGTCGTTTGAAATATGCGATGTCTTAATAATTACTGAACTACGATTGACAAAGTTACTGAACTAGGTAAAAGCATAGTAAGTGCATTTCAACCATTTTAAAAACTTTCCAACACTCCCCTGACTGATATATTTCTCAGAAAATCACCAATTAGGCTAGACATATATATATATATATATATATATATATATATATATATATATATATATATATATAATATATATATATATATATATATATATATTTATATGTTTTTGCAAAGTATATGATCGTGTTCACTGGTTTATCGTTATGATTTAATGCTATTCCGAAATGAACTCGAGTAAGAAAAAGGTAGGATTATGTAGAGCCTCCGTACTTGACCTTTTGCCCTATTCAGGCTCCGAGCGGCTTATCTCTATTCATCTCGGTTAAACGCCTCAGGACGTCTATTAAATCATTTATTTCTATAATGAACTTAGTCGAGTGGTCGTTTTCTATAGTGGGTTCGTCTTCTTTATTCATTTAACATCATTATCACCACCATTAACTTCATAGGCAACAAGTATATTCATTTGTCATCATTTATCTTCATCATTAACAACCACAGTAATTAATAGAAACATAATTTTAACGGCGAAGATAACACAAGCTTATCCTTTTTTCAATATTGATAAGTCTCATAAAATCTTTGTTGTTCTTACCGATTAAGATCTATTTCAAAGAAGCCTTGTCGTTTGTTATATATTCTTGTCCCTACGATATTGGTCATATAAGAGCACTGAAGTTGAGTAAATCCTCCATAGAGATCAGATCAGGTATGATTGAGACTTGAGAGGAAGTAGTCTTTTTAATGGTTATTTTTTACATGCATTAGCTTCATATGATGAGTTCTGAGGCAAGGCTAATAACTTAATGGTGTATGTACGACATAAACTGAGGGAACACCGATCATTAACGTCTATTTATTAACTGCAAGAATTGCCATCGGTTTTTCAGGATATTGGTCCAGAACGCGCTGGCCTCTCTCTGAAACGGCCCCACTTAACCGCGAGAGAGAGAGAGAGAGAGAGAGAGAGAGAGAGAGAGAGAGAGAGAGAGAGATTCAAGCAATTACGTTGAAATGAATGATTTACGGTTGAGAGAATTGAACTAAGGCAGACATATTCTAACTGACGAGATAAAGGTAAAGGTATTAGGGTGAGTGACACATCAACGCAGGGAGGAAGACTGGTATGAAAATTGCGTGGCTCGTCTGAAAGTATAATCTTGTTGTATTTAATCTGAAATTAATCAGTATTTAAGACGATGCTTCTATGGGAATGTATAATGAAATATTTTGAGGGACATGGAACTCTCATTCCCAGGGACCTTCGTGAGTTAGCAAACGTACAGAATTTAATTCATATCGCAGGATAATCTCATCCGTTTGTGCAGTTGTTTCTGGAAAATGAATGAAAAAACCAGTCGAAACGCTTAATTTCCAACCCCATCGTATGCGTGAAACGAAGGAGACCAACAGTGATTTTGATAATAGCAAAAGTAATGGCGACGAGTAACATCCTTACAGAACACAGGGTCATAATATTTTAATGATTTTTATAATTTTGTGTGAAAAATAAAAGTATGAAATAAATTTCAGGCGCAAATACGGTACACTAAAGTTGCGTTTTATCGTTTTTAGCATTCTAGAAACGATAAGCAGTTGAGCTTGGCAAATCTAATATGATATTTATCTGTTTAACTTTAAAAAAATAAAAAATGTTTTTGGCCTTTATGCATCCTTTTCAGTGTGATCACAATTATGCTAAAAATGTATAGTTGGTTCAACAATGGAGAAAGGCATGAAATAATAAAAGTGCATTAACGATAGTTAGGTGACATTTGTTCTAATGGTGAACTTACTTTGCAAAATCTGTCAACTCTTTCTCGCTTACACGTTGACGATTACGCGCCAGTCGACTAAATTCAGCTTGTTTCTCTAAGGGTTTGCATAGCAATGAGATCAAAATATACTTTAATAACTTAAGTGAATGAGCGTTGCTTTATTTTTATTTTAATCTTAAGCTGTATTGTGTATATTTTATTCACTAAGTTTTATGGGAAGCCATTCTTCATTTGTGAAAATTTGATGTAAGAATGCCCGGACTTGGCTTTAAAACCTACCAAAAGTCCTCATATGTCTACATTTCCCTGTTTTATTGCTTACAGGCAGCCAATATATATAACCATTGTAGCTTTAGCCTCATTGTACATGAGAATTTCTGCTGAACGAACACGACTCCCTATAATTCTCAAGCAAGCTCAGAAGCTAAACTACGTTACCGCTGGAGAAGGGCTAGACCAATCAGCACCCTTGTGATTTGTGCGAACGAGTTAAGTTCAAACACTAGAAAAATAATTGACGCATCAGGCATGGGTCGTTGCAAATTATTTACCATGCAAGTGTGTCGGGGGAGGTGGCATTGATTTAGCATGAGAAGAAAGTGGTCTTTATGGTTCAGCTACTGTACAAGAAATTTAGGATGGTCACCACAGGTTCATAGTGCATTTAAACCAGCACATACAAGCCTATCAGAATCTTCATCCACACACGTATACAAGGTTCTAGTTTGGCAATAGTCAAATAAGCCTGTTCACAGATTCCACCACTTTTATACTACTAACAAGAATTAGTGGATGATCTAGCCTTTTTATTTGTCAGCCCTCCAGCTTTAGAACCCTGTGTGAAGGTGGAGTTAAAAGCAAGAGTGTTACTGGAACGACCTTTGAGGTAACAAATGACACACACTGACGTACGAGTACCGTACTTACTATTTTTATTTATAACAGAAGCACGTAGTGTTCAGATCTGATTTAATCTGGTGTAATAAAGTTTTGTCAGATAAATTGTGATAAGCGGTTGTATTGAATTTCCTGATCTTTGTGAAAATGGCATTTTCAAAAATAGCAGTAAATTTTATCTGATAGGAAAAATAAATGCTAAACGTGAGAAACAAGAGTTGGCAAAATATGCTGAGTAGGTTATAACGGTTACCCAACTGGTTTCATTTTATTCAAGAACGATCCGGTGAAACAGGTAGATGAGATCAGGTTATTATTATTCCCTATGTTGTTTATCAAGAACATAAACTACATAAATCGCAATGAAGGTAATTAGCATAAATTCAGAGATCTGTAGTGAATGGGGATCTTC
>NC_089795.1:67932662-67952662 GCF_040412425.1 Macrobrachium rosenbergii
TTAGCTAACGTTACTCTGAACATTACTGAATAATACAAAGATTATTAAGCTTAGTCAGCCAGACTTCCTGCTTATGGCTGCACCATTATTTACTGGTCGCAAGTTCCCTTCATTTTGATGCCGTTATTGATGCGGCGCCATCCCTTTTCTAATTAATGTTGTCTTTCAGAGATTTGCTCTTTAATATCACCATTTTCTACTCTGAATCAGGCCCCTTCGTTCTACCCTTTATCATGATATGTATTTCGCCGATGATTCAGTCGCACTTCATACCTTTTCGCCTTTTCCTTCTAGCTGTCCTCTGCCATTCGCACTCAAAATCGTATTGCTTTTTTCATATAAGTACTCTTACTCTGAGAGCAGATCTGAAGTGGGAAATTGCAACTGAGGTAGGTGCAGAGCCTCTAGGAAGAGGTTCATGTATCTTCCATTCGGCTTACTTATGCATCATCCTGTTTTGGTAATAAGAAAACCCCCTCTTCTATAGCAGCATTATTGGTGTTAATAATGCCTCAGTCTTGCCTTTGTGAGTTCGCATATTCCAGGTGGCAGAATCTGATTCTTGAAAATTAGGGCTCAATTTTTTTCCCAGCTGTCCATTGGCTAGAAACATCCTTGTTTGGAATATTGCTCTCGTATTCGGGATGCATCTTCATTTGTTTCCCCTCTCAACAGAACTAAGCCGAAGAAAATCCTTCTCTACTCTCTCTCTTCTTCAGCGTCGTTTTGCTGCAAGGTTGCTTTGCTGGGATATTTGAGGTGCTGCTTGCAGGAACGTATCCCTACCCGCAAGTGGCTACGTAACACCCACAAAGTCACTAACCATCTTCTCTGTTGAAACCACAATTCTGAAATGGTAACTTTCTTTTTCTCTTCTATCAAGCTGTTGAATTCTTTCCGTATTTTCATTTTCTGTGGTAATAATCGTCCACTTTTCAGGTGTTAAAGATTATCCCTTCTTTTAGAATTAGGTAAAATAATTTCTTTTATTTTTTTCGCTCATGACTTGGGAGAAACAGGGGGAATAAGTTGCTAGTCCTGTCATCCACTGGATAAAGATATCATCACTCAGTGGATGGATAAAGGGCCTAATAATTAGAAAATAGTGGATGGTAAAAAAAAAAGGGCGGAATTAAACAAAATACTTGTATTTTGTAGTCTGCTTGGTTAAGCTATTGCGGGAAAGTTAAGGGCGGTGTAGGTCATTGAGTCAGTTACGCGTACAGTAAACATAATATTTCAGCTAAAGAGACAAAGAATAATTTTGTTGTAAAGGATAAATGTATAAAATACATGACGACAACAAAAGGTTACTTCCTATCCTTTGGTCAGGCGATGTTGAGTTAGGCGTGAATGTTATAATGTGTAAATGACCACTGATCTTAGGTTACAGTAATTTGTAGCTTAATTAGGTTTCTCGGCCTCGATAACTATTATCGCGGAAGGCCAGGAATTATTGCAGTTTATTTACATCTGTTTGTGCTGCTAATCCCCTAAGATGTTTTCTCTATTTTGTAATCTAATGCATAATTGCAAATAACTTTAGTTTTCGATCCTTATATTTAATATAGTGACTCTTTCCAATTTTTCTTATAAACAGGTATGATTATATCCTTGGTAAAAGGTCGGAACATGGTCCGTAATGTAATGTAACGTAATGTACCCTACAGAATGCTCAGTATATATTCAAAGACGGATTGGTGCTCGCAAATAAGTTGGAATTTGCTAAAACTTATTGGTCACAGTTTTGTGGTGTGCTCATAAATTTGGCGATGGCTGTCTGTCTCAGGTTTGGTTTGGAAAACACGGGGAATAACTAGAAGTCTGTGTTTATAGCTAGAAGGACAATTTTGCTTTGAAATTTCATGTACAGTTAATGCCAGGTATCAGATGGAGACTTAATGGAGATTAAATGGCCGAGAAAACTTTTTGAATATTTAAAGTGGTCATTGGAAACGATTTCAAATTTATTGATTTCATACACAAAATTTTCTTGCAATTAATATATTCTGTTGTAAACGCGTTCATGATGACTAAAATAAATAAAAAATGTATATATTTCTTGTTATTGTACATTTATTCATAAAATAAATTCAGAAACAAACAAAATAAAGTATTGTTTTCATAATGAGTAGCGAAAATAGGGTGATGGAATGAACAATTTTGCTTCTCAGGAGTCGAATCTTTTCTCTTGGTAATTTGAGTACTGGCAGCTGACTTTTCATGGTCTTTCATTTTTAATGTTGCACCATCAAGTGTCGTGTGAACATCTAACGATTTACAATACTTGACAGACCAACAGTCTCTTTTTTTACGTGTGGCTCCAGTTTCTATGGGCCACTGGAGCACTGCCCGTAGCAAAGGCTTACGATCACCGAATCACATCCATTTTCTCTGCAAGGCCACCTGGGGTAGTTATTTAATTTTTATCAGGTTTCAAAGGCGTGCTGGCTGCCATGCGCTCTCATAACTCGAAATGTTTTTGGGAGAATGGGTTGAGCTTGTGTCAGTGACGTCCTTACTTGCGCTGAATTGCCTTATGGACGTCTTTTATTAAAATTGAGTCAGCGTATTAGCAGCGCCAGTTACGTTTGCGATGATGTTGACCTGGAGTTTAACTAATGCTAAATATGTTCCACCATAGGCTAGATGCTGCGTGGTCAGATGATCATGCAGTAGCAATTTCAGCTGGGTTATGATTATGAATAGGCTGGTGTAAAGAGCATCTGACTCTAGGTACAGAATTGTGATGGAATTCAGTGACAAAGTTGTCTGATTTTAATTGTTTTGTTAGCATATTTGAAACCAAACCATCTTTGATTTTGTATGCATGTAGAATTCAACAGCATTTTTGCCTAGCTTGGATGATACTTAGTTTCATCGTCTTTAATATAACACAGTAAGGAAGAATGAACGTTATCGGTCATTATTATGAAGTGAAATAGCACTCCCTGTGGTCAGTGTATTCCATGCCTAGCTTGTATGCTACTTAGTCTCATTGCCTTACAACTAGGGTAGTAGGGAAGTGTGTCAAAGATATCTGTCTTTACTGTGATATTGCAAAGCATGCCGTCTAGTCGATACATTTGGACATGGTTAGTTGAGTGCAGGACCCTACCAGGGAACAACAGTCCAAAATTGGTCTAATTGTTTTCAATAGCCTGAGCATGTTGATCTCTTCCTGCAAATGTTCTTAATATTTATACTGACTGCTTACGGTAGTTTGCTATGATTCTCCCAGTCCAGGTAGACCTTGAAAGGTTGTGAGGGAAGATGACTGCCAGGTCAGGTCTTTAACGTTGTGCTTTATCGTAATGACATTTTCATATGGACGAGAAAAATGTTGTGAATTCTTATCAAAGAACATAAATTATGTGCACACTAACGACCTTCTTGTTTCTCTGCAGGCAAGGATAGACTTTATATACTATATACTGTACATTTAGAAACAGTTTTCTCCTGAGACTGATATGGTTGAGACAGGAGTGCCTTAACAAGTAAAGGGATGAATAACCTAAAGATTATCAGTATCATAAATCATGACAATAATGAGAACAGGAATGAGAACAGTTCTCTGTGGGACACTTGAAACGGGATGGGCTGATTTGAATAAAGCTCCTTTAGTTGATACTTGAAGTGTTCGCTTTTGAGAAAAAGTTGTGTAGGTAGGGTCCTATGGGTCCACCTAGTTGTATTTCTTTGGCCCTTTTGCATAGCATTAAGTGGTCAACTGTGTTGAAAGGGTCGGTGGAGTCATGTAGAACAGTGTTGTTTACATTGCTTGCCCATTTAAAGGATTCTGATTTATGATTGGTTGTTCAGCTGTTTTTCATGTTCGTTGGTTGGGAGAAGATCGTTGTTGGTATGAAGCCATGTTAGTTGGTTGGGAGGGGATCATCTTTGGTTAGGTATTTGGATGGCTGCTTTCCTTATGATTTTTCTGAAAGGTATTTATCAAGCGGGATAATAACAAGAACAATAATAATATTTCCATTAAAGATGATTGCTACTGCAACAAAACGTAAGTTGTAATAAAATGCTGCGTATGTTTTTCTGAAAGGGTATGCTAGAATGCCAAGTAAAACTCATGTGATAGTAGCAGACGACAAATATTTTGGGTCGATATGAATTCCAAACATTTCAGTTAGCCGTCTCTGTACCAGAGAGAGAGAGAGAGAGAGAGAGAGAGAGAGAGAGAGAGAGAGAGAGAGAGAGAGAGAGAGAGAGAGAGAGAGAGAGAAAGAGACGCGGGTTGGGGTGGGCGGGCCGTGGGCTTTTAAAAGGTTCCATGAACTGGATTATAATGAGAAATTAAAATTGTGAAGATATATTAAGCTTTTCATGTTCACAATCTTCTATTCTGTGCGAGAGAATACAGTGCTGTTTATTTTTAGCCTCATTTTCCCCTTGTTTTCGCATATTTTTTATTGAGACTTACGAAAGGTTTGAGCATGAATGATGCACGTCGTTGCTGGCTAAATCTGTTATCAATTGTGGAGAAAAAATGCCTTGCACGTTCCCACAGCGAGCAATGCAATTATTCATGCTTTTGAGCCTTTTGAATTTACGGACCTTTCTGTGCTTGTTCGCTCATTTCTCACTGAAGAGAGAGAGAGAGAGAGAGAGAGAGAGAGAGAGAGAGAGAGAGAGAGAGAGAGAGAGAGTGCTGGAATTTTTCAGAAATTAAAATTGGAATATTTATTTATTGGATTAACACCTAACCTATATTTTTGTGTGTTGTTGACTCTAATATTTTATCTTTCGTATATGTAATTTTTCTTCTTACATTTAGTATTGTATTAACAAATGTATGTGTTTGGAAAGTCTAATGAACTTAAATATGAAACATGGTTAGATTAATAAATATGAATGCTGTTAAAACACGTGATATTAAATCGCCCCCGTTTGCAAAGTTGACATGAATATACATTATTTACTTAAGCGAGAGGGGCTGACTTCACGAAAACTGGCGGTTTTAAAAATATTTGACTGTACCTGGCCTCTTTGAGTGAAAACGAAGCCGCAGTTTTCTTAAGCTCATTGCCATCAAGTGAGTAAATATATAAATTTCATCTTTCTGCTTACGAGAATATCAATTTATGATTTTCTATCAAAGAAATAACGCTGTCATTAGACCGAGTCAGTGGAAATATAAGCCCTCTTGGGTTTCATTTGTTATATTTACCCAGATGATTTTGATAATCCACAGGTTGGACTTCATGTAAATACAGTATAGCTTTTTTTAGAATGGTTATATCGATGTGTTTGTTAAGCCTGTTATGTAAATAGTTAAAGTTCCTTTAAATCTAGTAAGTTATATTCATCTACGTACGAATTATTGTCCTTTCACTGTTGTTCTTGATAGAATTAAATCAAAAGATGCCTTTCATCTTTGTTGTAAGGTACCTGAACTCTCCCTTTTCAACAGACACTACTTTTAGCTTTGCTTTCGATATTTGCTGCGCTGTCGATCCTCAATTTCATGGTAGTAATCGTCAGTCTTCAGGTCCTTATCGAAGGAGAATCTGGGCTAAATCCTTCAGATATATAAAACACTCGGCGCTCTTCAATATATGAACCGATTTAAAAGCAGTTTAGCCATTATAAAAGTTCTTTTCTTTTTACGTTCTTTTTCTTACCTTTGCCAAGTTAGACGTGAATTAATTACTCATATTTTGATATTCATAACATGAATTGGCCTTTTTCATTTTCTTGCACCTTTTTTCTTACTAAAGTATCTAATAATGATTCATACGACTACCTAATTTATGTCTTAATTTTCCATCTAGCGTTTGTCATTTAAGGAGGTTTAATAATGAAAAACGGTGTTACCTTTTACTATTCGCTGCTCCAAAGGTCAGAAAATGATAAATTTTTAGAAATTGGTAAAAGAGAACTCTCAAATGATAATTTGCAAAATACGTGAAAGTAATTGTCTTGATGGTTTTCTGATCAAGGAAATGCAGTTATCTGAAAACTTTTAGATGTGTTCCAAGACAACCATTTCAATAAATAAGTTTGTGTGTCTCTCTGGTGTGACAGAAGGAGCTTTTATGTACTAGAGCACACATTATTTTGGTCTATTATTGGTTTTACTTTCCAAATAATCTTGTGAAATAGGCAACTTTTGCATCATGCAAGACTTGTTTATTACTCTTCTTTGTTCACATCTGATCTGTACGATAAAATCCCCAATGATACGTATATGAAATTCATGTTTAGATATTTTTCATGGCCCTTACTGTATTACATCTAAATCACAAAGTCTGGTTTGTCTGCAAGAGTCCTTATTCTGTAATGGATTTGGTAAATATTTCGTTATTTTATGAAAGAGCATTTTTAATTTTACGGCACTAGATGTTCGACGTTTAGAGCTTTTAGAAGCGTAAGAGTCTTTGGAGATGATAATGGGGTGGTCATCCTCAGCATGAATTTTTCAAGACCCAATCAGATACTAAGGTAACTTTATAGTAAGCCAAAGCGTAACCAGAACGTTGCTGTATTCTCAGAATTTTGTGATTTGTGAAGAGTGCCACTGCTGATGAGGTTTCTTGAAAGCGCGCAACACCACCTTTATAGTGAACCATCATAGGTGATATGTGCCAGCTCAATGGTTTAGTTTTATGTCAAAAGTCAGTAGTATTGTATTTCAGAATTTAGCTTACTTCCAGTATCCATAAAAATTGTATCTCGTGATTACGTACTCAGGTTATGACGCTGGAATGCAGGTAGTCATATCTTTGTAAAAAGGTTTGGAAATGTAGTTTGTATTTTCAAGAAAATGTAGGTATTATTTTCCAGTTCGATCAGGTTTGAGTGTTTAGATTTCAACTCGCCCATGGTAGCTCTAAATTCCTGTTATGTCTGTTATCTAACTGTCGTGCGAATTAATTTTTATCTATATTTACAGTATCTGTTATACTTGCGTGAAGTATCAGACAAATTGAATCTTTGGGGCTGTCCACACCACTGTATAATTGTACAGACCAGTAGTTCGCAAGTTACTTGTGTAGGTGTGGTTTTCTCTTTGCATGCTTTATGTATATTTTCTAGGATAAGATGCTGTACTTGGGTTCAAATTCATTCGGCTTTTACACCATACAGATGGTGAATGACCTTAGGTAATTTAATAGTTCGTCGGTATGATTATTGTTAAGTTGTCTCACCAACGTGATGTGTGAATCTTACTTTGCCAGTGGGATTTCACTGGTGTAATGCACAAATTCTAAGGCTCTTGGTCTCTGCATGTGTGAATAATTAGATTTGTTGGTTTATTAACGGGTTGACGTGCCTCTTCTTTTCCAGACGTTGTAGCAGGGGCCTCGACTCTCAAAATCTACTTGTTGGCATTGTTTTTAAAGCAGAAGGCTTAGTAATTCAGGAGACTTAGTCACTGAGTACGACAATTATCAAATAATATCTTTAAAATAAGCTACTTGTGCATCAACGTGCTGTTAAAACAAGACTCAAGCTCATTAACAAGATTCAAGAAATGCTGAGAGAGAGAGAGAGAGAGAGAGAATGGAAATTCTCATCGCAACATGCTGATTGTTGTTTTGAAGTAAGAGGAAATTGTTGACAAAGAAACGAACGGAGGGTCCTCCTGAAACTAACTGGCGGAGGTAAGAAGACATTCAGATCGTTAATGATTCCAAGAAAGTCTATTGGCCCTTCTAATTTCTTGCAGAGCAAGCACATTCGAATGAAAAAGAGAAGTGCTTGTTGAATTATTTTCAGTCGTAAGGGATTGGTAGAATTCAGTGTTTCCATAGAGGCCTTTTCATAATGAAAAACGGTGTGGAGCCATTTCTCTAGGTTTTATGCGCCGTAGAATTAGTAGTTAAGGAAACTTTCACTTTTGAATAGTAAAGTTATTTTTTGGTGAAGATAGTTGATTAGTTGAAACTTGAAAAAGTCGTATTTTGGTTTTTTTTCGTTTTTGGATGTGCAGAGTACTAATTAGAAATGAAACTGAGGGTCCTTTTCAAAGTAAGATGACTCAGTTAGTTCGTACTACTTGTACGAATAAAAATTATAGCAGTTTTTAACTTGTGCCATCTTACTTCTCGGTCATGATTCCTATACCTGGTCATGTACACTGACTATAAGCCAACACAAAAACGAAACATCTGCATGAAGTAAAATGGTTTTTTTTCTTGGACGTATTCAAGTAGAAAGCAAGGTCAGACGGGTTAGAGAGACTATTTCACCCACCTGTCAGTTTGACTTACGTTATTGTAAAAGTTTTATTTGAATTTGGTATGGCTGCCTGTCACGCTGATAACTTTTCCCAAGAGTAAGAAATGAAGAATATAGAAAGAAGGGAAGGAAAAAAAAATGTTATCAGGTATATGCAAAATTATTGTATTGGTGCTCATGTCAGATTGCTGGCAACAGATGTGCTTTAATAAATAATGTCGAAATTCATTTAAAATGTTTACTAAATGATGAAAATAACTTTTTCCCTTCCAAGAAAAGGATCTGTTTACTTGATCATGGATTTGTGTAGAAATATTGTGCATGGGGCTAAATGCATATTTCTTAGTGACTTCATTTAACGTTCAAAATTTGAAGTTCAATACTTGAGAGTGGCTGTCCAATTTGAATAAAATCTTTATAACTATTTATTTTACTATTTTTCTAGAGGCTGGTTTCTTTTGACTGTTATGTCGTAAACTGAAGGATAGCCACATATTATGTACATAATCTTTGACAGATTACTTTGTTAGTCAGTATGGTTCAAACAGACAAATAAAAGGACAAGGAGGCGCGTGCCCATAGACATGGGTTTATGCAATAAAAATTCTGTAGCACATGAAACCTATCAAGTGGAAATGGTACGTGTGAGAGCAAAATGTTTCTCACCAGCCCTGACCATTGGATGTGGCAATAACGATGCCGTAATAGCCAAGTAACGACTCAACGATAATTGAAGTAGTCCCCCGTCACGATGACCAGCCCACCGTGACAAAAGAAAACGGGAACATTACAAAAGAAAATGGAACTCGTGCGTGCCTATATTTCACTGCAATGGGGCATGAATGAAACATTTTGGGACAATGTAAAGTCTTTCCTCTACTCTTTTGGAAAAGTTCTTCTATGCAGTATTTATTTATGAAGAACCCGTTTCTTCGTGGCTTGTAAGCGCTGATGCCTGCAAAATTGTAGTTTTATATGTTTGGCCTGTCTGTTACGGTGGCCATCAAAATCTTCGCAAAGCACCGGGGAACCGTTAACGTAATTGTACAGAAAGTGAGTTAAAGCATATGGCACGAATGATTGGTCCTATGTAACACGAGTGGGAAACGGGAGGGAGAGAATTGGTGGGGCTGGGGATATTTTAAAGGGGTGGAAGAGTCATTCAGTGCGAAGGAGGGTAACACAAAAGAAACGGTAGATGAAGTGGATGGAATAAAAGTGGGCGCTGGCGATCGCAGAGAATGAGAGGAAAAGAGAGACGTGGCGAGGAAGGGTCTATGCCAGGCAATACTGATACATTTTGATGGGAAAAGTTGGTGCGCTGTAATCGTAACATGAAGTTTAATTTGTAGGTTTATCGATATCCGAATTGAACTCTTAGGATTCGTTTCGGATAGCTTAATAGGTTATTAAATTAGCGCGACTGTGCGAGGTATCTGGATCGGAAGAGATTTCATTATAGTTTGTGAGTAATAATTGATGTGCATGGAGATTTAATACGGGGAAAAGGACACCAAAAGTGATTCGGTAACTCAGTATGTGTCATGTTACTTTTGAGATACAAGTTGGAAAAACTAGTTTTAGGCATCCTCACTACGTTATATTTACGGGTTTCCATTTTTCTTTGATTAGCCTTCTTGTTTGAGCTATAATAAAAAAAAATCGCTAAGGGGTAGATTTATGACGTGTATTGCGGGATGCTTTTCAAGTTTACAATTTGAAGATAGCACACCGTGTGACTGAGTGCTTGACTAGTTGGACACTTTAATGGATTTATACCCTCTGCATAATGTTTAAGTTCTCGTTATTTCTTTGCTATTTTTGTGTCCGATTGTTTAAACAGCGATAACCTTCCACCTTTCCTTGTGTCTGGTTAGGTATAACAAAGTATCGTGGGAATGCCAAGGAATATGTATTTGTTTATGTTTTGCTATATTCACATGCATGCGCACGGGAAAAGCAATTTCATTGTGTATTCCACTGTGAACGTCCTCAAATAGGGGGAAAATGGTTGAGGTATGCAGGCAATAGGACAAAGCCGTCAGTAGCAGCCTGGTGAATGAAGAGCGAACGATTGGAAAAGGTAAATATGGAAAAAATGAAAAGCGACGAGGCTTTTTGAAAATGTGTTGGACATATAACGTCCTGAGGAATAGATACGCCACGAAGAGAATTTCTCGCTCTTGTATGGCTGAGAGAGAGAGAGAGAGAGAGAGAGAGAGAGAGAGAGAGAGAGAGAGAGAGAGAGAAAGGGGTGTTGTGGAGGTAGTTTCAGGGGTCTTCAAGGAAAGACACAAGTGATAGTTATTACAAAGAAGTGCGCTACAGCTCGGCCCTAAAGGGACAGTCATAAGGTGCCATAAAGGGAATGGCACAAAAGAAACTGTAAGGGGATAAATGAAAAAAAAAAGGTCACAACAAAGGGATGTCATGGTATACGTAGGTTGAAAGGGCAAATCATGAGACCATGGGACGTGGTCTGATCGGAGGAAGAAGGGTCAGTTACTGGTTGGGTGGATAGGTCGCGAGGAGAGGGGAGGAGGAGGAGGAGGAGAACGGCCTCCTCCTCCCTGTTTGATTATAATAACAATATCACGAAGATCGATTTATCTATTCGGCCTTTTATTATTTTCTCTTTTAGTGCCCTGAGCACGTGCGGCCTAATATCACTTAGCTATTCAGCTGGAGAAAGACGTGTTGGGTTGAACGATGTACAAACACGAATGCGTGGTGCTATTCATTAGATGTTTGATCGTAATATAAATTTGTTGTTTATCGAGCTCAAGGCCTTTTTGGGCTTGAGTTATTCTCTGTTTTGCTTTTTATATGGCGAATACACAGAAAATTTTAAGGTATAAATAAGCCTTACTCTTACGATCTAATTCTTGATAGTGGTTATGCGTATGGTTAAATCTCTTTTTATCTGTCCGTGGCACAAATACATATAATGTTTGAATTATTCTCTTTTTCGACGGATACACAAACTGAAAATTTTATGGTATAAATATGCCGTACCCTTACGATCCAATTCATGATGGTGTGTCATTAAAAAGTGTGCTTGACTGTGATTATGCATATGATCAAACCTCTTTTTATCTAGCCGTGGCCCAGATTCATATTGTAATGTTCAGTGAATAAAAGGAAACATTGGGTAATTCGAATTGAGTACTCTGAATTTGAGTGAGAGATGCTTATGTGAAATCGGGTCCGAAACCTAGAAATTAATATTAATGGCTTATGGTTGATCGTAACTGGGTCTGTTTTCATGTGACTTATATAAGTGCTCTTTGCATGTCAACTACTATTTTCGATGCTTTGAAATGAGTTTCTTATAAACTTGAGTAATATTTGTTCTAGCGTACATTATGTTATGTTTGGCTCGCCTCTTCTTAGGTCATCTTTGAATAAAGACTCGGTGATATGAGGGTGTGTACCTTGCTCTAAATGAACAAACAGTTTTTGCTGATCCTTTAAGCGGCACATAACATATGAACTTCATTTAAGGACGTGACAAGATTATACCATTCAAGTTTCTCTCTCTCTCTCTCTCTCTCTCTCTCTCTCTCTCTCTCTCTCTCTCTCTCTCTCTCTCTCTCTCTCTCTCTCTCTCAGGGTATTCATTTGAACCATGCGTTTTTATGGTATTCTGTATACATATATATATATATATATGTATGTGTGTGTATATATATATTATGTATATATATGTGTGTATATTTGTATATATATTAGTGTATCATCAGTAATGACGGAAAAATATGAGTAATTTTGCTTTGCATGAACTTTATCACGTATCAGATATGTTATGTACATTATGTTAAGTGCTTCATGATTACTAATAAATGTAGGCACAAAATTAGGTAAAGGTAAAAATGATTTTTGGGTTTGGCTTCATACTATAAATGAACCAAGTGAAAACAATTTCCGGCACCATACAAGCAACATATAATGAATATGTACATGAAGCGTACCCATACTGTTAAAATATACGTCAATAAACATCGGTTCGGATGGCTGACATAAATAGCAAAGTTTTGTAGTTTGTAAACAATTTTATACCGCATTTCTTTATTTTTGCCAATTATTTTTTTCATAGCAAAGTCGACTAATTTCCGTTTTTAGTTAACATCAGCTTGTATTTTGAAAAATATATTGTTTTGAATTTTTAACATATTGCGATAAATGTTAAAAAAGCCCACCTTAAACTAACACCAAAATTAGTATCCCAGCATGAAAGCGGCCTTATACAGGCTTATCGAATAAAAGAAAAAAAAAATATATATATATATATATATATATATATATATATATATATTTGAAAATAAAAGGCCCATAAAACACTGTACGATCGTTTCAACCATATATTTCGAGCACTTCCTCTGTGCCCCTGTTCATTTTACCAGTGAACAGGGTCACAGAAGGAAGTGCTCGAAATACGAGTATATGGTAGAAACGTTCATACAGTGTTTTATGGGCCTTTTTATTTTCATACTATACTATTATATTACAGTAAAAGACATTCATATATATATATATATATATATATATATATATATATATATATATATATATATATATATATATATCAGTAAGCAAGTTCTCAGAGGAGACTCGTAGTTGTATTTGCTTAAGGTTTCATGCGCAAAAACTGGCATAAATAGTGATCAACTAAATACGTGACGGGCAAGGCAGTGTATTGTGGTTTTACGAGGGGAGACGAAATCTTTATATTCGTAATATTTTACAGTGGATATTAGTTTATGCCTTCAGCTCTCATTTTACCTTTATAGATATACTGAAGTAACTTAAACCTTTCAGCTTTAAAATTACACCAAAATCAGAATCCAAGCATGAAACTATGTACAATCACCGATCAAGGAAAAATAATGACCATATAATAGTCTTCGAGAAAAATGCACCCTTTTCGGAGCGCAGCTTACTTTCACACATAACAAGGGATATGTATTTCGTTTACCTACACACAAACACACACATTTTATGTATATATATATACACTATATGTATATACAGTATATATAAATACAGTATTTATATGCAAATATATACTGTATATACAGTAATTGTATATATTATATATATATATGTATGTACTATATATATATATATATATATATATATATATATATATATATATATATATATATATATAGAGTGTGTGTTTGTGTGTGCTTGTATGTATTTATAGTAAAAGAAAAAAGGGAAAGAAGGAAGTAAGGTGGATTTTAAGAATGAATCAATAGATCTAAGATTCATTTTAGTATATTTGAGCATATAGTAAAGGCCAGAGTGAATTAGTCTTGAGAGCAAATTATTTAAAATCCCTTGCGCGTTTGTATGAGGAAACAAACCAAACGATTATTTACTTTGTTCGAACATGAGATTTTTGTCTTCTTTGGAACCAGAGATTTTTCAAGCAAAATATTCCAGTTAGAATAACTTGGGTTTTTGGATAAGTGAGTATTTATTTCACCAGAGCACTTTCCCTTCAGAGCACTTTCCCTTCAGAGCACTTTCCCAGAAAGGAAGGAAAAACGTTCTTGGAAAGTCTCATTGCCATTCCAAAAGAGCTTCTGTCATGGTTGCATATGCGAAGCGGCTTTAGAGTGGATTCTCTGTCACCCAAATGAAGTTTTTGTGAGTAACTGTTCAGTCTGTATAAGTATGCTGACTGGAAGCGGGTAGGGATGGAAGGGATTATTTTTCAAAATGTGAAATGTGTAAATAACTGGGTTTCAGAGGTCAGTGCTAGTATGCTGTACATATATTTACTGACTTCAGAGTTCTAGTCATCAGTATTGGTTAAGTCACAGAACCATCTTTGAAAGATGGTCCTATTTTCGTATACTGCTATATTTGTACATTAATCAAAAGCAAAATAAAACTGAAAATCCCCATTGGTTTTGCGTGCTTATCAGCCAGCTTTAGACCGATTCCGACACAGACAAATCATCCCGGCACTCTTTTCTTTGCTGAGAAATCTAATCAATATGGTTCATTGGCATTTCCCAAATGTATCTGCTGCGTTCGTGTGTTGAAACAATTCGGCAGAATGGATTAGATTCATTTATTGGAAGAGCTGCTCGCCGGGAAAATACTTTTATGTCTAAACTTTATTATTCATTTTATGTTCTCCCTCCGAGTGCTTTTATTTCAGAGAATGGTCTAGTAATTTTACCCTTCTCATATTAACGTAACACGATTATTCTGCCCCCGTACCTTTTTACATGTAAACGAATCATCAATATCTTTGAATGTTTCCATATTTGCATATATATTGCGTAACCCTCTACAGCGCTCGGTTCGTTGATGATATGGTCTTGATCCCTCTCTCAGCCTCAAAGACGGCAGCGTCGTTTAGATTATCTGTTTCACGTCATTCAAGTTCAATATCACTTTTGCTCGAAAACTAGTACACAAGTTTCATAAAGATATTCATATCTGTTTACTCATTATTACTAATTAAAATTTCACTGAAATGGCTGCTCATGTTATAACGATAAAAATTAAACAGTTTGGAATAACTCGATAGTAAACAGGCTCTTTTGTTTTGCTATAACGCTCTCAAACAATAATTCCCGTAAACATGTGACGTCATATAATGTCTCCTGTGATGGCCACTGGATGCATGAGTGTCTTTTTGATATAGGTAGATCTTAGCCAATAAGTCATATCTCAAATTTTAGTCGGATATAGCATAAGAAAAGGCAGAAATATGAGATATTCCCGAGTTCAGTCAGAGGTGTTTGCAGAACGCAAATTAAATGATCATTATGAAAGTTAACGTATTTAATTCAGTAACGGGCCAGTCAATTAAAGTATACTAATAAAGACTCACACAAAAATAAAAGCAGACCTTTATCAATTTTAGTATAGCTATGTGGAATTAATATTTTAGGTTCTAACGATTGCAGCCTTCATATTGTGAAGGATGTGGTGATATCACGTCTTAGAAATAGTAAGATTTATTTTGTGGAATTGTATAATGATCAGATTTTTGGAAATTCAGAGTTTGTTGAATGCATTCCGTTTGTCTTTTTAATAAAGACTTCTCTAGTAGTTAGGATCTACTTCCTGTTTTAACTAATCACATTACCATCGCTTTAACTTTTCAAGCATCATTGGTTAATAGTCACAATTTCATGTATAGTGGGAACTGATTAAAAGGTAATCAAGGCTGTCATGGGGGCGTTTGCTGTTGTAATTTGAGAAGTTATTGTAGATAATACTTAATGTATTGTCATCCTCAGCTTGTTATCAGTTTTTCTCATATAGGGCCAGCTTGTGCATCGTTTGATTTTCATTATTAGAATCAGCGGATCCTTCATAATTCATGTAATTTGTTTATCAATACACCTTTTTCCGTAATACGAGAGACTCAAGAGAAAAAGCAAGACAAGTCACTGTCACGTTCATCTTTAAACTTCTGAATCAAGAATGTCAGTTAACACTGAAAATTCGGCAAATGGTGTATCGGCCCCTACACAGATTATCTTGAGGACTTTTGCTCCAACACATCCGCCATTCGTCTAGCGAGCTCTGTACTGTTCCTCCTCTCCTCCTGCTTCCTGAAGCTTCGACTATAGGCTATATACACGATTTTCATCAGTTATTCATTCCATTCTCTCAATGCAACCGAACCATCTCAAAACAAATTTATCCATCTTTTCACCTCGCACAACATTGTAGTTTTTTTTTCATCTCATCTTCTTCTTCTTCTTTTAACGTGCTTTTTTCCCATTTCTGTATGGGGTAAGCACGATGCATCTAATAGCTACGTTTATTCCAGTCATCCCTAGTAAAACTTAATATACAACAGACACCAGCTCGTCTCAACAGTTCCCACCATTTAGTGATCACACTTCACTGCCGAAAAGGGGTGCATCCTCAGCAATTCTGTCTTGCATTCCAGCTCTTGATTTGTCCGATAAAATTTTCTCTTCCAAACCTTCTCCATGTCTCATGCTACCTTCCTTGCGTCACCTGTATAGTGAGCCTCTTTTCATCACGCCATGCTTTGTTCACATTCCTTGTTCTTAGTCATAAATATGACCATTCCAGTGGCTGCTGCTTTGATTTCCCCTGAGGCTACCCTGTATAAAGGAAAACGACTTTTTGGTAATACACGCACACACACACACACACACACACATATATATATATATATATATATATATATATATATATATATATATATATATATATATATATATATATATTGTTAAGTGGGGAAGCCACTTCCTAGGCAAGCCCAAACCTTCAAACTGCCTTGCACCCCAAAATAATGTAATTTCATGCTTATTCCTAACTGAGGAAGGGCGTGAGAAACTCAGCCCCTATGTAAATTTCTCTCCATGCCTCCCTTTTTGGTGCATCTGTTTATCTTTTCTAAAGACTTGGTGACTGCTCTAATTACCTCTTTTCAGATAAAAGGCGAATGGAGACGAAGCCTGGCGAAAATCTTCCGGAAAGGTTGAGTTCCCCCTCAAAACTGGCAAACATGGGTTACCAGAAGTCACCAGGATTTGGGGATGATCCCAACATAGAAAACGAGGTGACTGAACCACCATCTTGCAATCCCAGTGACCTTTGGGAGGAGCAGGAAAATAAGCCCCCGAGGTCATATATACGGGGTGAAACAGCGATCATCCCTCTCAGAAACACCCCGTTAGCAGACCAACACACTACCCCTTGCATGTTCCTTATTGAGCTGACCACTCCATGTGGTCACCTTTCGACCACCCAGTCGCATTACCTGTGCATTTTCCCATTAAATTCATCCCTCCAGAACTGGTGAAATTCGACGAGGCCCCCTCCATCAGTCCATTATAAGGTAATGTCCTGACTAGAGGTTTTTTCAACAGTCACATATCTTTAATCTTCCACTGCACTCTCATTTTCTTTTCTGAAGTGCGAGTTATCACAAAGACCTGACTCACTTAGCTCAGTGTGAATTTTAATGCAAGTATGCCGTACCAGAATCTAGTTATCTTGGCACCCTCCATGCACCCTCGATTTGCTCGAGATCGTTATAATTATCCTTGTGTAACCACTGGCATTATCAAATTGCAGACAGTACATCGGCTGTGGTAACATCAACTTGTCTTGTGCTTCTTGCAGTGAAAAGTCCACTGCAATCAATTCTTCAGTATCCCTTTCAAGAGGATTAATCATAGACTATTCAATTTTTGAAACGGCGGTGCATAACTAACCACATGGCAGCCCCTGTTGTATCTGCCTATCATTCCCCAGTCTTCTGATTGACGTGTTTAATTGTAAATATATTCCATTGAAAGTAAACCTAAGTGTTTATTTGCAACAGTCCCTTGTTGAAGTACGGCCCTCAGCCCAACTGTTTTTACCATTAAGGTTCCTGCCTGACCTAGTAATTGCAGTCAGAATTTCAAGGTTTATCAGCTAGACCCCAGATTGGACCCCTGAACAAGGAATACAGTAAGTGGGCCAGGTAAGAACTGTAAAAATATATATACTAGCGAGAGGCACGTGCTATGCTGCGCAGGGCAGGACGGCAGTTGAAGGACTCTCTGTTTAAATGCGGCTGCCAATTGTGAACTGGGTCATTCATCTTAAGGACTTCTCTTCGGGTGTTTCATTGACCTCATACAAATCAGCGTTGCAATACCTATGGTCATCATCGCCATTAATAAATAATGTGGCCTCAAGGGAATAAAAAACATAAAATTTCCAGGTAATTGATAAAATGGTAAAAATAAATTGACGATACATTATAAATTTTCAAGAACACCAGCTTCCTCCAGGAACTTCAGAATATCCTCTCTGAAATCCGAGGAAAGCCTATAATTTTAATCATCTGGAAAAAAAACAGAGTAATAAAGAGCATTCTATTAATGGGAAATCAAGGTGCAATGATTTTCTTATCAGATCTTCCAAGGAATCCTGCCTTCCTCTTCTGGAGAGGACACTCCCCTTAAAGGGTTCTCTAAGGAGCCTTTGGCCCTTACCCTTGGGGCCCTCACCAGGCCCTCTTCCCCAGCCTGGCAGGATACCTGCCTCCCTCTGAAGAAGCAGCCTCTGGTCGAACTCTTCCTTCAAGGCTGCCTCAAAGAGACTAATTGAGTAGCCAGGGCTTTTGGGTCTCATCTTAAGTTCTTGGGCCCTCTCAGTCCTCCTTCCCCAGCCTGGCAGGACTTTGCAGCCTCTGAAGCAGCCTCTGGGTCGGACCCTTTCCTTCAGGCTGCCCTCAAGAGACTGGTATTGATCGCCTTAGGGCTTTGGGCCTCATCCTTGAAGTTATTGGGCCCTCTCCAGTCCTGCTCCCCAAACCTGGCAGGATACCTGCCTTCCTCCGAGGAAGCAGCCTCTGGGTCAGACCCCTCCCATCAAGGATGCCCTCAAGAGACTGGCGAGCCATGGGGGCTTGTGGGCCTCATCCTTGAAGTTCTTGGGCCCTCTCCAGTCCCGCTTCCCCAGACTGGCAGGATACTTGCCTTCCTCTGAGGAAGCAGCCTCCGGGTCGTACCCTTCCCTTCAAAGCTGCCGTCAAGAGACTGGTGAGCTCTGAGGGCTTGTGGACCTCACCCTTGAAGTTCTTGGGCCCTCTCCAGACCGACTTCCCCAGCCTGGCAGGATAACTGCCTTCCTCCGAGAAAGCAGCCCCTGGGTCGGACCCTTCCCTTCAAGGCTGCCCTCAAGAGACTGATGAGCTTTGAGGCTTTTGGGCCTCATCTTGAAGTTCTTGGACCCTCTCAGGCCCAGCTTCCCCAGCCTGGCAGGATGCCTGCCTTCCTCGAGAAAGCAGCCTCTAGGTCCGGACCCTTCCCTTCAAGACTGCCCTCAAGAGACTGGTGATCCCCCAGGGCACAGGCCCTCATCCTTGCAGTTTGTGGGCCCTCTCCAGACCCACTTCCCCAGCCTGGCAGGATACCTGCCTTTCTCCGAGGAAGCAGCCTCTGGGTCGGACCCTTCCCTTCAAGACTGCCCTCAAGAGACTGGTGAGCTTTGAGGGCTTGTGGGCCTCATCCTTGAAGTTCTTGGGCCCTCTCCAGGCCGGCTTCCCCAGCCTGGCAGGATACCTGCCTTCCTCTGAGAAAGCAGCCTCTGAGTCGGTCCCTTCCTTTCAAGGCTGCCCTCAAGAGACTGGTGACCCCTTGGGGCTTTTGGGCCTCATCCTTGAAGTTTGTGGGTCCTCTCCAGCCCTGCTTCCCTAGCCTGGCAGGATACCTGCCTTCCTCTGAGGAAGCAGCCTCTGGGTCAGACTCTTCCCTTCAAGGATGCCCTCTAGAGAATGGTGATCCCTTGGGGCTTTTGGGCCTCATCCTTGAAGCTCTTGGACCCTCTCCAGACCTGCTTCCCCAGCCTGGCGGGATACTTTCCTTCCTCTGAGGAAGCAGCCTCTGGGTCGGACCCTTCCCTTCAAGGGAACCCTCAAGAGACTGGAGAGCCTTGGGGGCTTATGGGCCTTATCCTTGAAGTTTGTGGGCCCTCTCCAGACCCGCTTCCCCAGCCTGGCAGGATACCTGCTTTCCTCCGAGGAAGCAGCCTCTGGGTCGGACCCTTCCCTTCAAGGCTGCCCTCAAGAGACTGGCGAGCCTTGGGGGCTTTTGGGTTTCACCTTCGTCCTTAGAGGAGGGCTTGCGTAAGCAGCTTTCAGACTCCATCCTGAGGAGGACCTCCTTCTTGTTTTCGTGTCCTCTTGTGAATTTGAATTTCCATTGTCGAGATGCAGTTTTCTTCAGGAAGTTCTGTTTTAGCTTCTGTATCTTTTTTTGAACGATCTGCGTTGCTATCCAAGTCCCTCACCA
>NC_089795.1:67957662-68015162 GCF_040412425.1 Macrobrachium rosenbergii
AAATATGTATTTTTCAGTAATAGCAGG
Source organism: Macrobrachium rosenbergii (assembly GCF_040412425.1). Lineage (NCBI taxonomy): Eukaryota > Metazoa > Arthropoda > Malacostraca > Decapoda > Palaemonidae > Macrobrachium > Macrobrachium rosenbergii. The sequence goes on from NC_089795.1 coordinate 67,957,690, forward strand.
ATTAATATGAAAACGGTATTGAAAAATACATATTTTATATATATATATATATATATATATATATATATATATATATATATATATATATATATATATATATATATATATATATATATATATATATAATGCCGCGTTTACATAGATAAATCTAAACTAGGAAAAAATGACTGATTTTAAGTGGAAAGGTGGGATATTGGGATATATATATATATATATATATATATATATATATATATATATATATATATATATATATGTATATATAATCTTTCGTATGTTTATAATACATTAAATGTAATTAATGTATATCGATAAGAGTTTATTAAAGAGAGGTGGAAGGAGAAATGTAACGGATTTTAATCGGATGTGTGAATAAGGCTGCCTTTTATTACGTCCTCCCTAATGTGTTAGGTGCAGAGGGCTTGTGTACTAGTTTGTTTTGCAAATACCATAACTGTCAAGCCATGGCAAATTGGAAAGATCACTAACACCCGTTGAAATGTTTTTACTGATGCATTAACAGTGTACCAACAAGCCATTTAATTTTCAATTCATCCTGTTTTATGGGACACTCCTACGTTTGTTTTGGTTTTAATACTGTTGTATGTGGATGCGGATTGCGTTCAATACGCAGCGTCGAGCTATGGTCGGTATGGAGCTTTGTTATGAAAGGATTTTGCCATTCTGTTTACGTACTCGTGTTTCATTGCAATTTTTTGTTTTGTTTGGGGGCCGGGAGAGGGGTAATAGACATTTTTCTGACGATGAATCGCGAGTTATCTTTTACATCTTATGAAGGGTATGGGATGGGAATATTTCCCGTGATGGAGGATAATGGGGATCCCAGCATTTCTTGTTGGAACATTACTGAAGGGGAAGGAAAGTTTCAGTCCAATTTGAAGCTCTTCAACCCATCATGATTACCGCTGATCCTCTCTGCATTCAGAGGCTATTTTCCTCCGCCTGTATCCGTGAGCGGCGCGTTTTCATTCTTTTCTTCATCTTTCCAAGTTATTGTTTGAACTTGATTTACATGTGTGACATATTCCAGTTGTTTCCAAATTTTCCATCAAAGAAATTGCACACTGTATTATTTACGATATTCTCGTTAATATAAGGAGAAACACGGTGCTATGATCGCAAACGCTCCCGAACTGTGATTTTGGGATTAAGTTTGATTCTGAAAGTCTTAATCCTTTGTGAAATTACCGAACTCTGATCATAAAGGGGAATGGTTGACAATATTTAGATGTTTGAATTTTAATATACTTTAAACAGTTTAGTTAAGCAGGTTTCGCCCATTCAGTATCCAGACTTCACTGCGGGAAAGGATTGCCGTTCTCACCAGTTCCTTCTTACATTCCAACTCTTGATTCACTGGACGTACTTTGCATCCAAACTTTTTCATTGCTCGTGTTACCCTTTTGGTTCACTTGAGTAATGAGTCTCCTTTTCTTTCGTCCTGCTGTCATTTGTTATGCTAAAGCTGTTTCCAAAAATCCACCATCTTGCATACATACTGGTTTATTCTGCAGGAAATCATTGAGAACAGTTGCTGTACAATTTCGTTTCTGTTTGTTAGGGGTGGGGTTGGGGTTGCCAGCATATGATGTCATCTGGTTTATTACTTGATGAAGATAATTTTACGAACACTAGGTTCCCGAGCAGTGAGCACCCGAATGTTTAATACGTTTATCTTAAATTAATACGAATTGAACAATAGTAAAAGCGATTACAATTTGGTTTGAAAAAGTGATACCGTTGCCGATATTTAACAGCAAAATAATCTGTTAAACTCATTATATGGTAATGGGTTTAGGAACTTGCTGTAATAAAACAAATACTGATTTCAGTGCATCACATTCTTCTCGATTAAATTAGGAAAATCGTTGGCGAAATAGAATTGTTTTTGCAAAGTATGATGACGAATTGAATCAACGTAATATTTATAAATTTCAGATGAACACAGTTTTAAGGAGACGTGTGTATGGACGTTGGGATCGTAAAACTCAGTAGAGAAGGCTGCATGAATAAAATAGTGCCGTGTATTTCAACTTATTTTTTTTCCCTCTCATTACTTCTGAAGACCGCGACAGGCATAGTGTTGGAAAACAAGTAGGGATATTGATTAATAAAATATTTCTGGGGTACCAAGAGACAAAGAGAGAGAAAGAATAAAAAGTATTCGAATAAACAAAAAACTTTTGACTATTTCCTGAAAAATGAGTGAAAAAAATATGAATGAATAAGAAAGGTAAGAGGATGATTGAGGGAGGAATTAATAACTTGTCACTCAAGATTTATTTTAGTCTTGTGTACTCTGTTTTGTATTTAATTCCTCTGAGCCTATTTAAATGTCCTGAGGCATCGGCTTTCATCCTTCCTGAGACTACACTATCCAGTGCTACACGGTCATGTTTATTGAACAGAAACACACACACACACACACACACACACACACACGCGCGCGCGCGCGCGCGTGCCCATACACACACAACTAGAAGCTGGAATTTCATCGAGGGATAACTTCTAGACTTTTGTTGTCACTATTTCTAAATATGAATTTTTAGGCGTTTGCACGTTATGTAGTATTATGAAAATGATATTTTATTTATGGTACTGGGCTTTAATGCTATTTTTTGGCATAAAACTTCAACTGTTCTTTTAAGAATTCTTAAGAAAATTATTTTTTCTTCAGGATTAGGACATATCACCTTTCACAGAAAATTTCAAGTCTTCCCCCCCAGATTGCAAATTTAACTGAATTTTAGTCCTTTAACAAAGACTGTGATTAAAATGTGGCTGTAATCCACTATTTTAAAAAGTCCATAGCAAAAGCCCCGCCACTGACCCTGCCAGGAGTGTCTCAGTCCCCGTAATTTTAATGATTCAGTCTTTGACTAAAAAATGATGGGTATATTATGAAGACAAAATTTTACGAAATACTTTTATCTTCACCATGCGGGGTGACACACGTTCGTTACCTGTCATGTTCACATGACCCAGTGGACCGGTAAGATTTTGGCGTCTCTCCCATAGGATGTCTCAGTGCAACTTCGATATAAAAACTTTTTCTCAGTGCAACTTCGATATAAAAACTGTTCTTTTTGAGGTGAACTGTAAATTTTGAACGTAAGAGACATCTTAGCATCAGGAATTTGTATTTACAAGTCAGTCATGTATGTCTCCTGTGAACTGGTTATCCATCTGTGTTTTCTCATTCTTTGGTATTGATTATTCCTTCTGACAGGTCGTAATTGTTTGTGTACAGTAATACCTAGGTGTCCTTGTAGGGAGTGCTTATTAATTTTGTAGAATTTAATGTTTTTTATACTCTTTGTTTCTCAGAGTCTGGCTCGTTTGATAAGAATTCCTCACTGCTCTACGAATAAATTCCACATATTCATTTATTGCAGCTCTGTTATTGAAGACACCCGCGCACTCTTAATCGTGAATAGCTAGTGTTAGCAACGGTCTGCTCGGCTTTGGTTATACGAGAATGAAGACAAAAATAAAGTGTTTGCTTTGTTTCTTTATCCAATCCCTAAATGGATTTCTTAAATTCTTTCATTAAACAACACGAAATGACGTTATAGTACGAAGATGTACAGATACACGACACTTACTGAATTCTCTCTCTCTCTTTCTCTTTATATATATATATATATATATATATATATATATATATATATATATATATATATATATATATATATATATATATATGTATGTATGTAAATACACGCATACATAGGTACGTACATACATACATGCTCTTCCCCATAGTTGTTTTCCTATATCATAAATTTAAGGAAAAAAAAAAAAGTTCCCTTTGAAAGCCGTTGGGAGCAAGCACAATGCAAGGACGGTTAATGTTGATTTTTACATAATCGTGCAAAACAAGCCGCACAAAACTCCGTTGCCTGTAGTGTGAATTACCTACGGGTCTGGACTGAATCCACCGGAATCTATTGTTCTATTGTATTATAAGCAATTCCCACCCGTATTCCAAAATAAACGTCGTTCACCGAATGCTTTACAGAGAATTGAACTTGTGCTCAACCGTTCCCGATTGGTAGGGGTGGGGGCAGGGTAGAGGATTGGGGGTTGAGGGAAATATGTTATCGTTAATCTGTTATATGTGTTATAGAAAATAAAATGCGTTTCGCAGTATAGCTTGCGTCCAGGATTCGGAAAACGACGTTGGGGTGCTGTCCGTATCTACGGCTAGCTAAAGCGGAAGCAATCATGGGGTCCGGCCGTTGTGAATCGAGAGAGAGAGAGAGAGAGAGAGAGAGAGAGAGAGAGAGAGAGAGAGAGAGAGAGAGAGAGAGATGGGGTAGGAGGGAAGGTGGAAGGGATGTAGGTGGGTTTTAGCGTTGTATAATATGCAACAAGTAATGTACTGCTGCCTGGCCGCCCTGCCTTTACTAAAGGGGTGAGCACGAAGAGCCCTTGCTAAAACCCTCTTTCTCTCTCTCTCTGTCTGTCTTTCTCTCAGCTGCCAATAAATGCATTTACCCAAGGTTATTACCTATCAGTTTATGCCTTTCTATGTGTCGGCCCACTATCGTCAAAGTGGCCAGTTTATATTTGGTGGCCTTTGTGCATGTCTTTATCTGTCACAATGTATGGAGATCTTGTCTTTCAGTCTGTAATATTTCCATTTTGAATTTTCTTCAGATTTCTGTCTTCTTGTTTGTTTATAAGAGACAGGTTCAGTGGACGTCATACAGACGATTGCGAATAAAATTAACGTTTACTTAGATTTATGGAATATATTATTAAATCGAATATGATGGACGCTGCAATCTTCAGCACAGTGAGTCCCCTTGTTACTTGGACTACATACAAGCAATTATGCATGAGAGAGAGAGAGAGAGAGAGAGAGAATTTCAGTTTATAAAGCTTAGAGAGAGAGAAAGAGTATTTTAAGCTATAAAGCTTAGAGAGAGAAAGACAGAGTATTTCACATTCTAAAGCTCTCTCTCTCTCTCTCTCTCTCTGAGTGCAAGTAATCGCAAACTGGTATCCAAACGCACGTCAAAATGCAAAAAGAATGCCTGGAAACAAGGAGTACATGTAACTTACAGTTTAATATTAAACGTAATATACATCTCCTTTTACAGATTTGTGTAAATACTCTAATCTTTGCATTTATTCCACGAGACCGCACGCTTAATATTAGGTGCACTCCTCGATGAAAGATACCGTATACCCTTCTTATAGTAAACCTTGACACTCAAGAAGAATTACTGTACAGTAGTAAATTTGACGAACAGTTAGGTACCTTCCACCTCTCTCTTAGGTGGTGCAATGGATAAAGCTGCTGGCATGGAACGTAAACATTACATGGAACTTTTCACTTTTGACTGATGGTTTGCAGGGTGAATGGCCTGTTTAATGTCAGATGTAAAGTGGATATAAAGAATCAGTCCTTGCAACATGAAATATATGGGCATATATAAATTGGCTTTCAATATCTGTGCGGATGTATCTGTTGAACTTTACCAGATACCTTCTATATAATATAAGGTTGGTTGTTTGCATTTTTATTCAAGAATGTGTTTAATTGAAATCGCCAAGAGAAGAAAACAAAAATTTCAGGAATGTGGATTTTTGTTGTTTTAATTTTCACATTTTCAGAAATTTATTTAGTATGCGCAAAATGTAAAAATAAATCTGCGAGGTCCCGCTTCTTTCTTGCTTTTATTTAAGCATGCACTCGCACGTATAAACATATATAAAGAGCATTCATACAAAAACATGGAAAGGACGTAAACATTTATAACTGCGAATCTAATAGTCTTATTTTTAACAGATTCTTGAACATGCCCTATGCGCAGTGTATCATCTTGTCTTGTTAGTGAAACCTGTGTTTGGTAAACTTATTTTGATCTTGTTTAAGGGACTGTCATAACAACTCCGCCATTTTCTGTTCAGTAAGGTTTCATTTTGTTGAGAATAGGTTCTTCGTGTAACTAGTGCTTATTCTTTATTTTGTATTGTCTTATCGGGGTTTGATTTAAAGAATTTTGACGAAGAGTAGAGATAAGTAATTCGTTCCTTTCTTTTGCATTATGTAAATCCCTCTGTTGCGTGATATTTTTCCCTTTCTGAAAATTTGTATAATGCTGATATGCTATTGTCATCACCAACAGCATTTCGGTTCGTCTTGTACAGTTTCTTACTTGGGACGTGCGTTTTCATGCTAAGCGATATCTTAGGAATTTTAGAACAGCATTTTTTTTCTTCGAGGGCTATTTGTGGTTCAAGGCTGATATTAATTGATTTAGGAAAGATAGAATCTGAATATAGTTCTTGAGTCGTCTTGTCAATTTATTTGACTGTGCAAGATTCGCGTCTCGAATAGTGAATGGTTTGCTGTTATGAAATCCGGAGTCAATTATTTTCTCTCACCCGAAGGATACTTCTGCCAAACATCAACCCCTCAGTATTCAAGTCATGCTCCTCTTTTCTCCCTGGACTTTCGAAAGGTACAGCTTCACACCAACTACGTAACCAATTGGTTCTTAGCCACGTTAAGTAAGTCTAATCCTTCGGGCCAGCCCTAGGAGAGCTGTTAATCAGCTCAGTGGTCTGGTAAAACTAAGGTATACTTACTTTTCACACCAGCTTCTATAACATTTTCGGTACAAGACTTAAATATAACATTTTCGTTACAAGACTTAAACACGCTCGGTAAGCACTTGCTTATCTTTTGGGCTGTGCTTTTCACTAGATTGTCTCTATCTTTACGTTCACTTGCCTTTTCATCCTCTTTACTTCATATACTGCTCAGAATATTCATCGCAACATCTTTTATTCCCCCTTCCCCCCATTGACACGAAAAAAACTATATTATACATTTACGAAGAATAATTGTTTCAACAACTTCCTTCGTACACACTAAACTTATACCTCTCTAGACTCAACTTGCTTTACGTAGATATGATTCACATCGTTTTTCATTCTTTCATAGTCTATATAACATTTATAAATCATCATAATATATAGGGTCTATGTTTTATAAGAATGTCGCAGGTACTTTCCTTCATTTCAGCAGGTAAAGTTTGTAGTTGCTATTGTCCATGTTTTTCTGGAATATAGCCCTTATAGTAGGGACGCTTCATCTTTTGTTTTCATTCCCCGGTATTGGACGGAATCAAAACCATTTTACCCAGTCAGTAATTTCCACCTTGAATGCCTAATTTTCAGTCTTAGTCCATTGATTACTATCTGTAATCAGTTTCGGAGGGGGCGGGCCGTGAGGACAAAACATGGTGATCGTAGAAGTGGTCAAGGTACTTGCCTAGAAAAATCAGTTACAGAAAAAACGATGAGGGAAAGCTACAAATCTTTTTTAAAAAAAGTCCCCGGTGCATGTTTTTCTGGGAGCCAGTGAAATATTCATAGACAGACCGTAATATTTGTTAATTAATTCATATAATCAGACGAAAAACTTTGGACCGTGTAAGGAGCTAGTGCCACTTCTGCACCACTTGTGGTTCACTGTAAACATTACTAAAGGGTGTGTGCAGCGTCGCTTCAGCCCCTAGCTGCGCTCACTTTTTCGTGTTGTACTTAACCTTTATTCCCACTTCCTTTCTTACATCTTGCTGTTCAATCTCTCTAACTATTACGTCACCGTAAACTTTAGGGTTTTCTCCCAGTTTCGTATTTAGATCCTTGTCTAGATTTCGTTTTATTGCGCTGTCAAGCAGTACAACTCGTTTTCTCTGTATAAGCGTAGAGTAGCTGAAAAGGCGCCGTTGCTTAGCTTTACAGCGTAAATTTCATGATTCGTTCTTTAAAATCCTTTGAAAGGTAAAAATAGGGAAACAAAGATTTTTATAACGATTATCATTACCCTGAAATGGCCTATTATCATTCTAAGTAACTGGCCTTTTGCTGGATATAAATAGAAGTAAGATCCATAACAATTATCGGCTGTCATCGTAAATCCCGCATACCCTATTAACGAATCTATTCCGGGTTCGGAGAGATTAAATCTTGTCAAATATCGGTTTCCCATCGCAACCTTAAAGTCTTGGCATTCTTTGCGTAGAGGGAGGAATGGGCCTCGTGTTTTTCATAAAAAGGGCACCAGCGGCTGAGAGAAAGGCCGACAGGTAGAGAGTGCAAATATTAAATAATTGGACGATGACTTGGCTACTTCAATTCATCTTTGCTGAAAATAAAAACGGGTTAAAAAAGAAGAAACTTTTTGCCTTTACCACTTTATGAATAACTATAAACTTCCAAGTTCGTTGATAACTCTTCACACAACTCAGCTGTTTCTTTGACTTCAGTAAATATCTTAATGGAATAACCACCTAATATACAGTATTTGAGAATCGTTTATATACCGTTTCTAAGTAAATTACAGACACTGAAAAGCGTTTACAGCTTTTACTTTAAAGGCAACAGTTTGTATTAGAAATTAAGGTGCATCTTTTTTCCATGATAAAAAAAAAAAAAAACAGTTTATATGTCTTGAGCTGGACATTGGTACCCGTACAAGAATTTTTACTTTTCGTAACGTTTGATACGAAAGCAAAAATGCGCCAACATTTAGAGAGGTAGGTTGTCACTTTTTCCGTGAACCAGTAATTATTGAACAATAAGTGTACAACTCTGACAGTGAAACTGTCTGCATTGTTTAAATATGTATAATTGTTTTTCACTTTTTTTCCAAATAGCTTTTATTTATCTCAGCTATGTAAGAGCCCTGAAAAATAGTACGTAGTTCTTCAAGAAAATCGACGCAATCACCATAACCTGGTATTTTTTAAATTTTTCATAATCGTAACTATTTTTTTTAAAAGATATTTTAAATTCCCCGTTATACATGCTGTGGTAGTGGGTAGGCTGCAAGCGCTCGCGTCATTAGTTTTGATTGCATTGAATTTGCAGAATCAATAGTATTGTTCAAGCTCTGAATCTCTTTCAGAGCGGTTCCACTGTATTTCAGCTTTTCATAGCCTCAGTTTGTGACTAATAGCATGTTATCAGTTGCTGTTGTGGCTGTGCAGCTGTTTAATAGGGCCATTATTGTTCTTTTACGTTAGTTGGGAAGCATTGTTGTTCGTTATATGACCGATGCCATTGGTTTAATGGCACTGCTATTATACATTGTGGCTTTGACACAAGCCTATTCGTTATTTCTGAAAGGCCGAATAATGGATAGATCGTTTGTTTTGTGCTTGATAGTACGGGTATTGTCCGTATGACCATCCTACCTTTTCTTTTGCGACGCCATTTGATAGTTCAGTTATTTCAGTACTCAAAGCTAATTATGTCGTTTTATTATTTTGTACCTGATAGCTCTCATGTTTAGTTTTTTGTGTTGGTAAAATAAAACAGTGGTTGGATTTTCCGTTAATGGTAGTTGGATGGGGTATTTTTATGATTGATTAGTGAATTTACAAGTGTCGATTGATAAAACACGCACACAGATACACATACACTCTACACATATATAAATATATGTATTATATATATTTATAAATATATAGGCTACTTATATACATATATGTATGTATTATGTGTTCATGTATGTATGTATGTATATTTCTTTGATAATAGTTGGAGGCTATATTACTGTATGGGAGTATTTTGATAAAATTGTATACATATACACTCATATACATTATATACTATATGTATATACATTATATATATATATATATATATATATATATATATATATATACACACACAATAATTTAAGAAGCTTATTTTACATATAACGTATATATTTGAATTTTTAGATTATTTTATCGTGTTATAGAGTTGGACCTAGAACAAAATAGCTAAATAAATAAAGGGGAAAGACCATTTGGATATACTGGTCTAACCCAGCCGAATGTACCTAACCGATTCAAGATTTTGGCACCTAATATTGTCGTCCGGGATTAATTTTTCCAGTTTAAAGCGCCGATATACATTTGGAATATCATGATGGGAATTTCTTTTTATGTTCGTGTAATTTATCTTTCTTGCACTTCTGAATATTTTTCGCTAACTACAGGTTAAATTAATGTTTCTAGAGTCAGCAGTTTCCGTATGAAGTGAGTACTCCTATCCTTTGAGGCGCACAAACATTAAAGCAATCTTTTAGAAAAATCTTATTTTCACTTTCAAAATGAGCGGTACCTAAATGCAGAGAATCACCGGATTTCCCTCATTTCTGTCAAAACAACCAGTGTTATGTAGCCTTTATCAGGGACCTCATCCCATTTTTATCGTGAAGATTTTTTTTTTGTCCGTTAATCGATGTAACTTTTGTACGCCCCTTTTTTTCTCGGGAGTAAAGCGTTTTTCCACGTTGAGTGTATATCTCTCTCTCTCTCTCTCTCTCTCTCTCTCTCCTGTCGTAAATGTCCATAGGTCTTCCCATTCACTTGTTGGAGGGATTTTAGTGTGATCGTATCGGAAGAGATCTGTTCCATGATAGCGCTGCCGAGTTCAAATATTTGCCTCCAAAATTCATCTTCGCAGCTAAAAATGGTAATGTTTCCTGCTGAACGATTTTCCTTTCAGAGTTTTATTTTACGTTTAATGCTAAAATGGAAACAACATGTCTAATATATCGTAATATATCGAAAAAAAGCAAATCGATGTTTTAACCTGGTAGTCTTTCACTTTTTTGTTTTTCCATTAATCGCTGAATAGTTACGGTGAAATAAAATTTTCAATAAAATGTTCAGTAATTAGTGAATTTTTAAAAAAATGGTCGTGGAAGTTTATCAGTCACACGGGCGTCAGTATAAAGAACCACCGGCTCACGAAGACGGAATTACTTCCATTAGAATGACAGTCGAGTCCTTCCTTATTGAGACTCAGAATATCCTAAAATGGAGAGACTTGAGCGACCTCGTGGCCCAGTCGTGGTCAAAGTTGACGGTATAATTTGACGGAAGATCGTTTGAGCCGGAAAATTGCAGTTATCATACGTAATTTACGAAGGCTGTAGCTTTTTGCATAGCCGTAATTCTTTACTAAAACAATGTTTTGTTATGTCTTAAGTCTTCGGATAAACTGAAGACTGCGTCTTTTCTGCAACTGCTAACCCGCTTGTGTGTAGTATTTGCTTGTATCAGTTATTTTTGTTGGTTGTTATTATGTTAATATGGACTCTGCTTATTTATTCATTTGTATTTTGATTCATTTATTCTATGCATAATAGCGTAGCGTTAATGTTTTCACAAGTAAAGTACATTGGGTTGTTTTCATGTCATATTTGTAAATATGTAGGTTTGTTGAGTACTTCCATGGATATACAGGAGCTGATAACTAAAAAAAGAAAGAAAAAATACCGTAATGAACCCAGGTATCGGCAAAAAAATTAGGTAAAAATCACCCGTATTTCAAAGAGGTATATTTTCTCTCGGTGAAGGGTTGTCACCCGCTTAGGGATCACTTTCTGTCTTGGTCAAAGTGCTTCCTATAAAAGTCAAAGGTCACTGGATATGAGGTTAAAGAAGATACATTTATCCGCATCATTTCCTAGATGAGATACTTTCTGGGTATGGCGTCCTCTCTGCATGATGGTTATCGCACGAGTTTTCCCTGAGTTGAATAAGGCAGACAAACAGACGTATCTCTTGTCTAATCAACGCAATGATCAGTTCTGTTTATTTACTTTTTGTTTCATAGTAGTCACTTTTGCGTCTTGGAAAATTATCATTCAAAGAGAGAGAAGGAGGTGACTGCGATGTGTTGTGTGGAGTCATTGTATTTTGTTTTCCGTGGCCTTTTCGATTTCACCATATAAATTCGGTGACGGGTATCTCTTGCTTAATAGTGGTACTTATTTATGGCTTCCTGTTGAGAGAAAGAGCGAATTTGATGGAGCTATGAAACGGCATGTGTGCAGAGACCGAGATGAATATAGGTATATAAATGTCCCGCGAAAACCTCCTAATGCTACGTCATGCTCCGGCCTCAAGTCTTAGACGAGGGCAACGTAGTGTCAGCTCTGTTGGAGGCCTTCCGTTGGGGGTACATCTGAACACGTTCCGACGTATCATGCAGAACCATCGTCAGTTGAGAGAGAGAGAGAGAGAGAGAGAGATGGAGAGAAAATGGGCGGAGGGATTCGAAGAAGCGATATGTCATTCATAAATTTAAAAGTAAAAATCGTTTAGATAGTCAAAATAATCGGCAGAATAAGAACAGATAAATAAATAAAACTATTACATGAACCATTCGTGGTTTGACAATGGGTGTTGGTCGGATAACTTTCATCCCTGACTGCCTTATCCACCTCCGATCTCCTTTCAGTGTAAATGATGGCTGCTTGAATCATGCCTATGGTTGTGGCCAGCGCATGTGCCACGGTTGACAACATTAAGATCAGTTTCTTTCTTGAAAATTTTTTTTTCTGGAATATACGAAGTTTACGGCAGTCCACCTCTTGAAGAACCCTGCTGTTATTTTCATTACCTGCATGTACATAAAGGGTGCGAGCTAAAATCATATTTATTTACTAGAAAGCGTCTACAGATTGTGACATTGCATGTGTGAAAGCAACAAAGCATAAAGTCAAATGAAAATGATTTATTGATGTCCAGTAAGCAATATAAGAGCTCTTATCAGCAAAGAATACAGGGAATGAAAAGAAAACGAAGCAGAGTACGAACCTAAGAATGAAGTCAACCCACTTTATATGATAGTTCACTGGTCATAGGTTAAAGCTCTCGAGATAAGGAAACGTCATGAAGGATAGAATTTTGATAAATATTATTTTTTACTTTTCTTCATTTTGAGTATTGATTAAAATATGTAGACGTGTTTTGACGAAAATTTAATTTATATTCTTGCATATTGTTTATTCAATAATTTGCTTCCTTGAAATAAAATGAGTAATTTAGCGATTCCCTTCTATTTGAAAGGGTAATCATAAATTCCCGTTTTTATTTTCGTATAGACATTATTTCTAAATGTGACAACCATCCTAAAAACCGATTGAACCTTTTCTACTTGAAAAAATTGCCTATAAAAATTCCCTAACCTGTGAAGAGCATCTGACTTGAAGAATGTAGGGAGGATTCTCGGAGCAAGGAAATAAGAAGTCGTGAAGAGGATATCTTAGTTACCCCTGCAGTAAGATGAAGTATGATGTGCACGGCAACGCCACGCCCTTCGGTCCAACATCATTCCACGGTAGTTAATCCTTCGGAAGTACTTGCAGTCATGGCACTGGACAGGCAGAAAGTTAGTTGGAGTGAACCAAGATTTGACATTACGTTTTGGCAAAATAATACAACGAAGTTTATTCAAATTTCTCCTCCGAAATTAACCTAATAAAGCCTTCCAAAGATTTTCGTTTAAATCGCTTTTTAAACTTACGCCTGTTAGTGGGTCCAAACACTGTTGATTGTGAAATGAATGCCACGTCTGCCGTTAGCAAATTTAGCTCTAAATGGCATTTTATCTTCATTACTGCAGAATGTAATTCATCAGAATCTTGAACAATTGCCATTTTTTTCCCATTTGGAAGACGGAGTATACACCAGTAACTTTGAAACGTGAATCTAAGCCGGCTTTTGTCTAAGGAATAGTGCGTCGACGTGCTGCATATGATAATCCACATATGATGCATTCACGTTTACTGAGGACTAAAGTCCCAGAAATTATGATTTTGAAGAGACATCATACAATGGCAGGACTCAAACTGATATGGGAGAAACCACCACTACCTTAGTACGAAATCTTATCAGAACAAAATTCACAAAGAAACACCAAGACCGTGAGGTATTCACAACGCTTCGAAATCAGGGACATTCTAGTTGAGAAAACCTCAGAGCTTATTTGACTCCCCCAGGAATGCCAGGGCTTTTATGGTAATTGTATGACAGACCATCCAGAACTTTCAAATTCTGTAAATAAGGTCATAATTACTCCTAGAATAATATTGGCTGCTGCATTTGGTTTGGGGTAATTCTAAGTATCACGAACTGAATGCTAGCTAGGAAACTATCTGGTTGCAATTTCAGTGCCAAGATTCGAAAAATTAAATGTCCATAACTTGGGATATTATTACCATTGGTCGTAAACCTGTTGAATTTAAAGGTAGATCATCAGTTTATTGATGTGGACGCCATTTTGAATTTGCAGCCAAAACTTTTCTCGTTACTCGTGAGCACTTTTTTGAACGTTTCGTTCCATTTAATCTGAAGATATCACATAGTGTTGCTAATGTCAGTTAAATACCATGAGTCCGGTCTATAAGGAAAACAGGTATCAGTACTCACATAAATCAAGATAAAGTAAGGAAGATCAAAGTCCTTTGAAAGGCATGGGTTGTGTTCGTTTTTTTGCAAAACAACACACGTTTAGTTCATGTATATTTTGGTGACGGTGACTTGCGGCTTTGATGCAAGTTTTCTTGCATTTCCATATATAAAGACAAAGCAAATCTATAGCTGTTTTTAATGAAACTTTATTTATAAAGTCAAATATGCAGCAGGAAGAAACGCAACAAGCGGAAACTTTATGTTGTTGCAGACCCTCCTTGAAGGCCTTCATGAAACCCGTCGTTCTTATCCACAAGTCAGAAGGGAACGTTTCTTCTATCTCTTCCAATTAACGCATATCCCAAGTCTCAGGCTTTATCTTAATCTTTTTCCTAATATAGCATGCGTCTTAATCTTTATCTTGATCTTTTTCTTAATATCGGATTTGTAAATGCGGCAACTCAATTATCTACGCGAATATATATGACCATCTCCTTTGGGGGCTAGTCTGTTTACAGTATCTGTTTATGCGTAAGGTAGGAGCCTTACGCGTTTTAACATTTCCCCAGTGAACTATAATGGAGCCACTGTTGAAATTGCAACCTACAAATAAACCTATGTATATATATATATATATATATATATATATATATATATATATATATATATATATATATATATATATATAATATATATACAGTATATATATATATATATATATATATATATATATATATATATATATATATATATATTTATATATGTGTGTGTGTGTGTGTGTGTTTGTGTGTGTGTGTGCATTTATATATTATAAACTTACGTACATTACACGCACATTTGGTTTTTAAATATATGGATGTTTGTATGTATTTCTATTCTTCCAAAAACACCACAGCAACCTAGAAACAGGTTTATCAGATCCCTCCTCTTATGGGTTCGGCCTCAAGAGTGGCACACGCAATCTTTCCCACAAAATAGTCAGTGGCACCATCTTTTCTTAGCCACAAGAATCGAGTTGAGCCCTCCTACAGATTCGTGCCCTAAACAAACATCAACAAACACACCCCCACCCATACTCACTAACAAAGAGACACATACACGCCCAAACAGACACTAACGGAGCTGCCCGCTGAGAGCATTTCGCGGGTGTTGAGATAAGGACGACGACATTGAACTGGAGTCCCAACCAGGGACCTGTCTCAATGGGGAGTCGCTTCCACTGGAATGCCTCTCTCTCTCTCTCTCTCTCTCTCTCTCTCTCTCTCTCTCTCTCTCTCTCTCTCTCTTTATGTTTCTCAACTCCCAACTATTCCGTCTTCCCCTCCCACCTACTCTGGCTCTTTTGAGGACTGGATTCTCACATGTTTTTACAGCTAGCTTTTCACTCTCGAAAATGTAGCCCTCCACATGGAGGTCCCCAAGCGCAGTTGTCAGTGTGGAGGCAAAGTGATGGACAAGGAAAACCGAGTGACAGGATGAGCTGAGAATGAAAAGAAGAAAACTACAAACAGAACAGGCTGGAATGGTTATGTAAACATAAAGATTCCAGTTGTTTCATACTGGTAATTTTTCCCCGCAAAATCATCGAACATCAAGTACTTTTTACTTCATTATATGTTTACCGTCGAAACATTTTCTCTGGCTAATTGGGAGAATATGGATTGCTATCCTGTCCTCCTAATTACGTGGTTTTCCAGTGACCCAGTCTGAAATTGTTGGTGACGTATCTGTAACATTTCAGCAAAACTGAAAAGTTGATACGTACCTTCAGATAAACAAGTTTCATGTAAACAAGTTCTCTAATTTTTTATTGTTTTTATTCTAAATTCTTCTCTGGTTTCAGAGGGAAAAGCATTAGATTTTTTTTCCTTTTGAACTTTCAGTGAATGTCACTAATATGCTGATTGCAAGATCGAAATGTTTTATAAGGTTTGAAACTTTTGTTTATTTGTCTTTGCCGCATATCATAGATTGAAAACTTTCTCTTGGATGAATATAGGCCCACAAGGCGTATTTTGGAAATACTGTTGATGGCTATAGATGTGCTGTGGCTTATAATTAACGAACTCAAAGAGGAACTTTGACTAGATAAAGTAGTTTTGATTGAGAAAGTTTTTGGAATTTTTTAAAGATTTTTCTTTTTTCTTCTCTGAATGTGGCAATAATAATTTTACTTTTTATACAAAGAGCTAGATCTACATCAACGCATTCGGAACGAGGAACCAATTTCTAGTCATACTAATCCTGAATTTTGTGTTTCGATGATTTTGGAATGGAACGTTTTCGTGTTGATTGCTGAATGAATGATATATTTATCCTTATCACATTTAATCGCTTTTTATTCTTATTTAGGAATTTGATAAAGAAAATCACATTGGATATCACACAAGACACGTTTGTCAAGTTTCTTCTTATACAACTAAAAATCTTAGTTTTGACTAACTACGCTTAGATCATCCATTATGTAATACACGATTTTATCTCTGATGTGTTTCCCCAAGGCCCAGACCTTGTGTTTCCCAGTCAGTACTACATGATATCCAAACGTACAATTTTACTGGAAATATGCAAAATACAGTAGGAATGTGTGCAGTTTCTGTGATGGTCAATTCAGACTATTTTTTATAAATCTCCAGCCTATAGCCCTTTCTGCATAATGATTTTGTTGTGTTCTCGGATAGGCTTTGTCGACTGATTTGCATTCGAATTCCTTGCCTCGAAATATAATTTTTGGACAGAGAACCATCGAATCACTTTTTCCGGAGGTCGTTATTAAGCCTTGGGCGCAACGAAGTCTGCGATGGAAATAAAGCCTGATTTTGCGATAAAGACAGAATAAGCACAAGATAAAGGATAATGAGCACTTATACTCTCATAGTAGAGATTGAGTATTGATAACAAAAGCCATTCATTATTAACAAGGAAGAAAAAATAAAACTCTGTTGGAGACTAGTACTCCAAAGGGGGAATTGAGAGAGAGAGAGAGAGAGAGAGAGAGAGAGAGAGGAAAGGAACAAAATTCTGTCGATAATAATTTTAGAGAGACATGTCATATTTTTACCTTTTTTCACTGTGTGGGTCTGACGTTTCCAGATATTCACATTTCTGAGAACAGCTTGAAAGCACCGTCGTTCAGAAGAGTATTATGATGGGATATCAAGTTATTCATTGCTCTGTTCAGAAGACTTTTTTTTCGTTTGGTTATTGAAATATATATTCAGACTAAAGAAAAAAGATGAAATTAGTGGCTAAATTGCGGGTGGGAGTACGTATCTACATACATCACAGACAGTAGTAAGTTTTAATAGGTAAATGTATGAATGCAGATGCATACGTATGAAAATGTATGAATGCAGATGCATACGTATGAAAATGTATGAGTGCAGATGCATACGTATGAAAAGTGACAGATGTGTAGGTCAGTAGTATGAAGATACGTACAAATCAGTAAATCTCTATATCAGAGACTATTTCTTCATGATCATAAGGTAAATAGCTTTCCTTCCCCACCCCCCCTTTTTTTTAATCTGTAGGAACTATAGAAAATTGTCTACAATTTGGTTGGTAGCCAATTTATTCTTCTAAGATAATGGATGTGTGGAGAGAGAGAGAGAGAGAGAGAGAGAGAGAGAGAGAGAGAGAGAGAGAGAGAGAGAGAGAGAGAGAGAGAGAGAAATTTTCTTTGTGTAGTACATGTCCAGAAAGGCAACGAACCTCATACCAGGAAAGGCGGCTGGTCATTATTGTCTTAAAAGAGAAGATAAGCACTAATGTATTTTCTTATTAGCGTAGGTTCGCGTGCTATGCAGAAGGGAGGGAGAAGACGCATTCCACATCTCCTGGTGATCATAGATGTTTAAGGCTAATTTTGTCTCTTTCGTTTTCTGTATTTTTAAGTTATTTCAGGAACGGCTGGGTTATGCTCTAAATTGCCTAGTAACCCTTGATCTCTCTCTCTCTCTCTCTCTCTCTCTCTCTCTCTCTCTCTCTCTCTCTTTCGTTTTCGTGACGTTAGTTGGGGAATTTTATTGCTTGATAGGCGCGGGTTGGGGACCTTTCAGGTTTTCTTCGAGCCCGTTCCTCATACTTTTCTATCCTCGATTTTGTTCTCCCAGTTTCCTTGTTTCTTTTTTTTCTCTTATTTTCGCTTCATTTCTTCTGTTGTGAAACGTGTACCTGACGCACCAAGAAAAAGATTTTTGATGACGTAAAAGAAATCAAAACTAATATAAAATTTTTACCTTGGTAGCAGGCCATCATGGTAAGAATTTTATCGTAAAAGTCTAAAACAAATGTCTCTTGTTCTACAGATAAAACGCTTTTAATTGTGATTATAGAGATCTTAATATTTAATCAAGGAAAATGTTGACATGTTGATGTATTTTTCACGTTCTTGAAATCTCCCTCCTCCCTGTTGCTCAACAATGTGGAATGCATTAGGCTAAACTTATACTATAATTGTTTGCACGACTGTCTACCTCCTGAGTTAGCACCGGAAAACTTGTTTGAGATTATAACACCTTTGTACCGTTTGAGGTATGCTTATAAAGCATACACATTTTTTTTTTATATTGAACGAAAGATTTTTATGCTCCCTTTTTATTCATCCCCTGAAGCTTGCTTTTAAATCTTTATATTTTTGTTATACTTTTTATATTTTACTAAAATATGACAGGTAGTGTTGATAAAATCAAGCATAATTTTTCTGATTTTGTCTGTGAAATATTCTTTACTAATAAATGTATTTTTGCTTTTGAACATTGAACACAAAAAGTTTGGTGAAGTGTCGTGTTTTAGAAATGAAATGAAAATGAATGAATGAATTATTAATAACAAATGTATGAAAGAAGTGCTTTCGTCAAAAGACACCTTTTAAATTAAGGTTCTGAGTTTTTCAAATGTCGCAGTTATTAACCTGATCAGTACTGAAAGACAAATGGCAAAGTATGCCTTGATGGAACAAATTTTTTCATAATGAAGGTTTTGCATTGATTTATTTGTTAAGGTAATTAAGTTAAACCTTCCTCACCAGCCATCCTGGCCCTCATCTTTTTTTTTTAAATTATATACAATACATTGAATTGAATGTGTATATTCACACTCCACATATCTTCATGTAAATGGATGGAGAGAGAGAGAGAGAGCTGTAGATTTGGTATAGTTTCCTTTACTGTTAATTAAAAAAATAGGTGTCCATTGTATTGTCAATGGATTTGCATATATCCGCTTTTGGAAATAGAAGTTTCGCTCTCAGTTTTGATCAAAATATCGTTTCGCACGAGGGGAGGAATCCGTTTTTCTCCCCTCAGTTCAGATTGAACGAATGGATATCTGTGAAACATATCGTTCTGCATCCAGAAAAAAATAGGCAGGAAGAAAAAGAAATCCATCTCGTAAAAAGGCAGGTGGCGCTGGACGCACAACTCTCCTATTTTTCGCCCTTTTTTTCTCTCTCTGTCATTTTTCAAGACCTCGTGATGGTGATGATGATGGTGATGATGATGATGATGATGATGATAGTAGTATGCCCATGGCGCACCTTTCCCAGATCCTTGATGATAACTTCATCCGTAACATTAGCCCAACACATGTTCGGTATGGCACGAGTTCCAGCTGCCGATCCTCAGCTCGCCATGACTTTTTCTTTATGTGTGATTTTAAAGAATATTGATTTTATATATTCCTGATGTCAGTGTTATTTATACTTGTGATATTTTTTCTTTCGATAGCTGTATTTGTAAAATTTTCAATAAAATGCTTACAGCTGTAAATGTGTTGTACTTTGTATGCTTTAGGTTTTTATTGCAAATATTTCCCAATTTTATTTGCGATACGTGAATACTCGTTTATATTCGTTATTACCTTTCGACCCTTTGTTTTCCAGTTTTAAATATACTATATAATTCTGTATTTTGCTATATTAGATTATTCTTTACTCGTTCTCATTAATTGCCGGCCGTAAATTTTGGTCGTATTTTGGTCGTATATGTTTAACGTTAGAATTGCATATTCATTATGAACCGGATGAAAGAATTCCTCAGATGACATGAGATCAATATCTTTAGCTCACAGAATTTCCTCTGTTTTCACTGAAGTAAATGCGTACATTTACAAAGCTTAATGGAGTCTTCTTTTATGTTTGATTTACTTGTTTCTTCTATGCTCTGAAGTGCATACATATACTTCTGCTTTTTTTTTTTTTTATCGCCGAATGGAATTTTACTCAGAGGCCGAAGAAAATTTTCGCCAAAGCGAAGGGAGTCTTTAAGAATTGAGACAATAAAACCTTATATGGTTAAGAGAAATGAAAGAAATGTGGGTGACAGTATGTTTTTTACAAGTTTTAACGTGAATATAATTAGCGTTATCTTTGTCAGACATCCCTGCGTGTCCCCAAGAATTTATTATGCAAAAGGACGCATCTTTAGATTCCCCTGAATTTTATTTGGACGAACTGACGACCAAGAGAACACGTCGTGAAGATTGAATGTCAGTAGCATTGTATGTACCGATTTACCACCCAGGCATAAAGGATTTGCCAGGAATTTTCTGCTTGGAAATACAGTTTCGTAAAGCAGTAGAGTTGGAACTGGTGACACCGAAGGCATTTCGGCTTTTCAGTCTATTTAAAGTGAAGGTTAACGAAAACCAGTATCCCCGAAAAAGAAATTCCAAATTAACTTTGATTAAACAGAGCTCCAAAGGTTTCTCTTATTGCTACCGCAGGGGGCGAACGAAAGTTATAAATTCAAGGCTGGAAATGGTAGCTATAAAAACTTTGTGTTCCACATTTTTCTTTCTGGTTTCAAAAACTTTTGGAACCTTTTTTCTGTTTGCCTCTTCTAAAAATGTTGAAGTTAATCAACGTTTTATTATCTGTGTGGTGCCACTTTATTTTTAAAGTTTAAGGGAACGCACTAACATAGTCATGCCTCATGCAACATCCTAAAGCATTTCTTTATTTATTGGTATTTATATGTTGGTTTTTACTTATTGGCAAACACCTTCAGGTGCCCTTACTTGGAGATCGGAAGGGGACATTTCCAAATGACAAAATCGAAGTGGCTTTTTCAGTAAGAAAACTTGTTGTATATTTTTTTCGTGGCAGTATAAATTTCGTTGTTGATAGTCTTCTGTTTCTTTGGAAACGGAGAGACATTCTGTTTAGAATCTAATCCCTTACTTTTACTGATATTTCTGTTAAATAAAAGTCACGCAGCTGTTGATTTTGTTGCTGAATGTGGTTTTTCAACACTTCAAATAACTGATGCCATAATGTTTTCATAGTGAGAGATTTCTATATTTGTGAGCTAATTCTGTCTTCAAATGCAATGATGAATTAGAAATAAAGAGGCTTATATTTGTTGAGTACCGTTCTTTGGTGATTTATGAACAACTAACTGTTTTGTTTTCTGGGCAATTTTCATGTCCTTCTACGTATTCATTGTCATTAGAACGTATTTTTTTCGTACGTTCCATTAGCCATTTAGCTCTGAAAACATTTTTTGCAGTTCATCTGAGGCATGACATCTTGTGTGAGACGTCCCTCCTAGCTTACACGCGACAGAGCTTCTACATCCGGTGCACTTTCGATCCGAGCTTCCTCTGCGCCGTTTCGAGGGGGAAATGATGCCTTTGGAACCAGTGATTAATTTATCGAATGCTTAATGCACCTGGATGGCGCAGCGTGTATTGTGTGTATGTGTGCCCGTTAGGAAACGAGGGGGATGACGAGTGAATGATCCCTTGCTGCTTAGGTTACCTTTTGTCCTCTCTGGGAAGAAAGTCGTAATACATTGAATGCTGCAATTATTAGGCTTTATCGTCATTTGCGATTATTTAAGCAAACTTTTATTTTCTTTCTATACGAGATTTTTAGATCCGAGAAACTCTCTCTCTCTCTCTCTCTCTCTCTCTCTCTCTCTCTCTCTCTCTCTCTCTCTCTCATCTGTGATTACAAGAGA
Organism: Macrobrachium rosenbergii; assembly: GCF_040412425.1. Taxonomy (NCBI): domain Eukaryota; kingdom Metazoa; phylum Arthropoda; class Malacostraca; order Decapoda; family Palaemonidae; genus Macrobrachium; species Macrobrachium rosenbergii. The sequence goes on from NC_089795.1 coordinate 67,979,897, forward strand.
CAAGGTAGCAGAAAAGGATGGACTAACTGTCGATCCCAGCAATGCGTGATACATGAGCGTGTGTGAGAGTGTGAGTGCATGTCTGTGTGCATGCGTGTGTATGTATGCATGTATGTATTTACGCATATAAATATTTAAAAACTCCTCATACCGTTTCGGAGCATCATGATCCTTGTTCAGCGTGGGTGTCTCCACACTGAAGAGGGAGCATGAGTTTCGAAACTGTATGTGTAGTTTTTAAAAGCATTTGTTCTCCAGTTTGTGATTTTTTCATGTTTCAAAGTTCGATACTGATCTGCTGTCATGTATGCATATTTTTGTAGTAGCCTCCGTTTCCTCTTAACGTTCTTATTTCCTTTATAATTTATTGAATATATGCCTGTCACTACGACCCTTGAAGCCATATACGTATATATATATATATATATATATATATATATGTGTGTGTGTGTGTGTGTGTGTGTGTGTGTGTGTGTGAAATTCCGATACATTTCAGCTGTTATTGCTTTAGTATATAGATATGTGTATATGTATATGTATGTGAATATATATATATATATATATATATATATATATATATATATATATATATATATACATATATATATATACATATATATATACATATATATATATATATATATATATATATATATTGATATATATATATATATATATATATATATATATATATATTGATATATATACATATACATACATATATATATTATAATATATATATATATATACATATATATATTATAATATATATATATATAGTTTGTCCTAAATACCGTGACCTCTTAACCTTCGATTTCTTCACTCTATTAGAATACATATCTAAAAATGGGAAGAAATCGAGAATTTAAGCAGTCATTATAGGTGTTATAGATGCATTCAAATCTGGTAAAAAAGTGACCAGTAGATGATTTTATATATGTATATAGATTAGGTAGATAGATATTTATAAATTTATATTATATGTACACACACACGTATAATATATACTGTATATATAAACAATCATTATATATATATATATATATATATATATATATATTATATATATATATATATATATATATATATATATATATATTATATATATATATATATATATATATATATATATATATATATATATATATATATATATATATATATATATATATATATGTATATATATGTGTGTGTGTGTGTGTGTGATACTACATAGTTTAACTTCGGGAAAAGTTAATTTAAACTATTCTGCCAAAAAGAATATAAGAGTGTTTGAGCTCATTCTTCAATATGTTGAATTCAGATACATTTTAACAGAGCTGGAAGAGATCCAACCCCACCATCGCAGTATAATGTTTTGATGTTCATTGCTTTTTCGAATCTAGCAAATATATTTGAATTGGTAATAGCCAAAATGATTTCTTAACATCTTGATTTCCTCACACATTTTTGGGCAGGCTTATCAGTGAAAGCCTTAAATCCAGATTGGGAACGATTAAAGAAACCCTACATCCCATACTGCATTCGAACCCACGTATGGTAGGTTAGCGTGAGGTTAATCCTAAGTATTCTGCCGTGAAGAAGAGTATAAGTTTGTTCCAGGTAACATATATACATTTATTATCATACATCAAGTAAAGTTTGTTAGAAATGAAATAGATCTATCCTCACCATCGTAGCGCAGTGATGTAGTGTTCCCTACTCTTTAATCTGAAATACTAAAGTATAGAGCACTCTTGTCGACAAAAATGATTACACACTTACTTTTGCTACCTTGATTTGCATAAGTATAACCTGATTTACCCCTCTAAGACTTCGATTACATGAACATGCAAAATACTAATAACGTATCTGCGTCGGTACTGCTCGTTATGAAAAAAATGTTAGTTTTTAAGATTTAATTTATTTTGTTGCGCTTGCCAGGCTACATCTAATCCTTATCATCCTTGCATATACACAGCTCTTATAGAAAATTTGCCTTTTTGAACCGCATTATTTACCTTTAATTCATGAATTTCCTTGATGTTGTCAGGTCTCAGTGAATATTTGAGTAGAAACGTATCAGTTTTGATTTGCAAGGAAGACCTAGCTATATGACATTACAAATCCATAAGGGAGATGCATCCTAAAACTTGTTACGAATGACGAGAACAAAATTGTCTGTAAATCTGTATATGAATATGTCAAAGGCAAATGGAAGTTGTTATTTGGCTTGTAGGCTACCTCTTACTCTAGTAATTTTGTTTTTGAAGTTGTTTTACAAAAATTTAAGATTATCTTTATTAAAAATAATTTCAAACAGTTAATGTAGGTGAGTGATTAAACTGAAATAATTCAAAAGGTTATGGATTTATTTGACAATAGATATGAAAGGTAGGCAGTTGAAACTGTGCGTGATTCATAGCAAGATCAAAGGGAATTGTTTGTGATAAACATTTGCATTATCATCTTCACACATTTGCGAATATGGATACTGTATAGGTATGCCCACATTATGTATGATTCATGTACATGAATTTTTGAAATGCCTCAAATACTTTTATGTATATACAGGTATATCACTTACCATACTTCCAATACTGTTTCCTGAATATTGCTTATGTTTCACATGGAATCATATTTCTTCCTTCTTAAATGCAAGTTATAGGGCATAAAGGTTACTGTATATAGAGATTTATATTGATGGTGCATGATTCCACTTTTTAAATTCTACTGTTGGGGGGTATTTTTTCCTATTTGAGGTTGACTGTATCTTGTGATCCCAATCCACAAGAGAGAACAGTTCCTAAGTGATGGATTTCTTTTTTCAAGTGATGAAACATTTTTTTTTATTACCTGAATGTCTTGAGTTATCTCTGATGTCAGCATGTATGGACCCTTAGGCTTTACAGCCTCTCACCGTCCGGTATCAAAGGGCATTTGCTGCTTTTTGTGAAGCGCTGTTGATGTTCAAGGAGGAAGACCGCATTGGAAGGCATGCAATGGAGATGGAAGTGCAGGGTAGAAGAAGAAGAAGATGAGGAAGACCAAGAAAGAGATGGAGAGATTGTGTGAGGGAGGACTTGAGGGAGAAGGAACTTGACAGAGCAGAAACGCACCACAGAGAAACGGGACTAAGCCGAGAAGAAGCTGTTGATGTTCAAGGAGAGGCTAGAATACTACTACGAATCGTCATGCCCAGATGCCATAGTTCCACTTTACTTTTTATTCTCTTCTCTTTGCTTTGTGTTCCAGGAAAGGAAATTCTTCTGTACGGATGCTTACTACTTAATAATTTCTTGTTACCATAGGATTATCTGTACATCAGCATAATATACATGTATAAAAGTTTCCATACAGTATAATAAATACTTTAGGAGCACACTCTGCTTCAAAATACGAAAATGATAGATATTTTAAACTGAATATAGGCATTTCCAGAAAAGTGTAATTATTCGTCACCTGAAGCTTGCTCCGTTATGCATGTCAGCACGGAAGACAGATGGTGACTACGATAACGTCGATACGAGGTTGTAATTTTAGCCACGTAATAACATAGTAAAATAATGCTGTACAATTTTGTAAGAGTAAGCTTTTATTTAAAGTTCTTTAAACAGCGTAAACGCCGTTTATCTAGTCAGTTTTATTCAAATTAATGGCTCTTGAAGTGATTGGACACGAGGTATTGTTGTCAGTTATAAATTTAATTGTGGCTAGGTCTCGCATCCTCATTTTTTCATATTAATTGTTTTTTCATCTTTATTCTGGGAACTGTGTCTCATTTACCGAGCTACCCATGTGAACATTTTCTAATTTGTTTCATAATTTATAATAGTTATTATGTATATTTTACGGGTGTTTAACCGTACAGGAGGATCTGATAAAATCTGATATATGGGATTAATTTACAGGTTCTATATGAAATTATTTTTTTCCGCGATTAAGGTCGTAATTTAAAGAGCGTAATGGTATGGTCATTTATCTTATGGGCGTATCGTTTGAAGAGCGTTAGGTGATCACAGTCACCCGCACGCCGATAGAATACATTATTTAAGCTCTAGCGCCGAGTGGGCGGAGTTGATAGAAATTTTAGGCTGATGGATGGTAATTTTATTTAGTTTGCAGTAAACCATATAATTTCGATAACATACACGTTTTTATGTTAAGTAACGTCAGGAGTAAAACAATTACATAATGCATACATGGCATCTTTTGTCATAAGTCTTCATTTTTTTTTGCAGTCCTTGTTATCTTTGTGGAGTTATCCTGTGGTTTTACGAGCGTTTGTAAATATGAATTTTATTGGTAAGCCATACCAGGAACATAAGTCATTTGTGTACCCATGTTCCATTATTGTAATCTGTTTTCTGTCTTTATTATTATAATAGATTATATATTATATATATATATATATATATATATATATATATATATATATATATATATATATATATATATATATATATATATATATATATATATATATATATACATATATATATATACACACAAACTATGTGTTTTACCATCCCTTTATATGTCCGTCTTTTATGTGATTGATCAAAGGGTCAGGGTCAAAGTCCTACTTAAGAGGTCACAGTCTAACTGGAATGTAACCCTTGCCTTAGCTGCTGGGCTGTAGTAAGCTTAGACTATTTGGCTTGCATATTCCACTATGAAGCCAATGTGCAAAGTGAAATCAAGGCCAAGTTCATACATGAATGTCAGAGGTCAAGTAAGATTTTAACCTTTGCCAGTACTTTTGAGCTCTACAAGATACAGATTTCACATTTTGCATAGATAATCCACTTATGAAGCCGATAGCAGAGTGAGTTCAAGTTCAATGTTTTACTTAGCGGTCAAAAATCAAATTGGAATTCAACACCTCCGTAGGATTGTCTTTCACAAACAAGTGTTGTTTAATCATATTTCTCTCGAGGAGGCTATTGAAATTTTTCCCGTATCTCTCACTGTCCTTCAGTTATATTTCTTACTGTTTATTTTTGCCGTTGCTTTCTTCTCTCATTGTGTTAAGATTTCCTGGAATATCTTTCACATATAATCCCTCACGTCATCCACTTTTTATAAAATTTTAACGCACCCAATACTTCTGTTGTTAGCTGCTGTTCTCCGTTTTTTACTTGTATCCCTCTATTTTCCTTGTTAACTACTTATATTCCCTTTTATATCTACTGTTGCGTTCTCCTTTGTGTTTTGTAAGCTGCTAGTATTCCCTGTGTTTTGCTGCTCTTACCCATTCCATTTATTTTTTTTAGCTTTCTTTTGTCGGTTGCTACTTTCCTTTTATGTTTTCTTAGCTGGTAATGTTCCCCCCTTTGTGAATGCTAGTGTTATTTTCATATTGTTTTCTTTGCATGTCTTTGCCCTTTCCTTTTTGTTTTATGAATTGCTAATATCATCTTGTTTTCTTAATAAAATGCATCATATATCTAGAGAGAATGGATTCAAAATAAATTTCGAAAAACAGACGGAAGGACCGAGTATGCACAAAGGGAGGAAACGATTAATGACTTCCAGTCTTTCAAGTATTTAGGAACTGATACCCAGGACAGGCTTTTTAGTCAGAATTTAGTGAACGGCTAAAAAAAGCAAATCAAACAATGGGCAATTTGAATAAAATATTGAAATCAAATAGACTGAAAATGCATACGAAAGTAGCTATATGTAAGTCCATTACGATCTGAATTGCTTTACAGGCATGAATCATAATATGACAATGAAACTGAATCTAAAAGATTTTATCGATTTTGGAGTAAAGCTGCAATAAGAATATCAGGAGTCAGATGGCAGGAATAAATTGGAAGTTATACTATAGGAGAAATGATGCAAGATCTACCGTGTAGATGATATGATGATAAAAGGCAGATGGAGATGGCTTGGATATGCCCTTCCCGCAACCCCCTGGAAAAATAGTATGTGAAAGGTGGAAGACCTTGACCTACTTAGGTGTCAGTTGTGAGAAAGGGGAGAATGAGGATAAGAGGAGATTTGGGGAAGATAAAGCACTCGAAAGACATGAGTGACCGAGTGTCACAATGTCCCTTTGCGTCACACAGCAGAGGAGGTGATGATGATTCCCTTTTGTATATGTTGTTAATCTTTCCTTTTTGTTTTCTAAGCTGCAAATACTAATTTTTTTGGACCTGTCTGCTGTTTCCCCTTTGTTTTGTTGGCTAATAACATTCCCTTTAATTTTGATTTTTAGTTTTCTGTAAAAGAAAACTATTGCGCCGGCTCTGTCAGTGCGTCCGTACTTTATTCTGTCCGCACTTTTTCTGTCCGCCCTCAGATCTTAAAGACGACCGAGGCTAGAGGGCCGCAAATTGCTATGTTGATCATCCACCCTTCAATCATCAAACATACCAAATTGCAGCCCTCTAGCCTCAGGAGTTTTTATTTCATTCATGGTTGAAGTTATCCATAATCGTGCTTCTGGCAACGCAATAACACAGGCCACCACGGCCGGCTGAGAGTTTTATGGGCCGAGGCTTATACAGCATTATACCGAGACAACCGAAAGATAGATCTATTTTGGGTGGCCTTGATTAAACGCTGTAGCGACTGTATAGAAAACTCGATTGCGCCGAAGAAACTTCGGCGCAGTTTTTACTTGTTTTAGTTGAATATGCTCCTCGTTTTATCTGTTGTTGCTCTGTTTATCTTGTTAGCTTTCAATGTTAACTTTTTAGTTCAGCACTGCTGGAAGAGGGGATGAGCTCGTCTGATCTACATTTCTAGACTCACTGGATCAATTTCAGTCAGACTTGGCACAAATCATTCAAGTTTGTTCGAGGGGCGGAACTTCGCCCATTCCTTGGGGAGACAAGCAAAATACAGTGAAAACAGGTCTTTCTGAGGAATAAACGGGCAGAATTTTACTCAAATACTTGCAAATGGATAAGGTAACAGGTGAATAGTGCAGCTCATGGGCTGTTGTTTAATCTGGTGCTCCTCTCTCTCTCTCTCTCTCTCTCTCTGTTTCTCTCTCTCTCTCTCTCTCTCTCTCTCTGCTACTTTTCCCCCCTTTTTTTTATCACATATGCTCCTGCATTTTCATTTTCTTCCTAGGTAGTGGCACATGCTCTTTTTTTTCAGTAGCGGCATGTGCCATACATCTTGTATCACATAACCTTGCATTCCTGGGGGAAATGTACGTGAGTATTTCCTTATTAAGAAATTTACGGTTTCAGAGACACACTGTCGTTATTTCAGCCCCTCAAGGCGTAGGTTACTAATGCAGATGGAAGAATTGTCGCCACTAAAGCTACCATTCTGCTCTTGTTTTCCAAGTCTGTTGTTAAATCAGTGATTTTCAGTGGACTTTTCTTTGCCTTTCTTTGCTTCCTTTGTCTTTTCCATCCAACTTTTTGTTCGTGCGCATCCCCGCCCCTTTCTCTGTCCGATTCTCCTCCTCCTTCCTTCTTGTCTCTCCATTATTGAAAAGTCCCGAGCGGTGTCCTTTCTCCAGGCCTCATTCTTAAGTCATCGCCGACCCTCACTTGACCTTTTTCCACATTCTAGGAGTGACCTTTTAACATTTTTTGCTTATTTTTTATCTGGTAGCCTCCGTTTTCACTTCAAAATGGGATTTGCCTGACATTGGCAGCCATTTTTATTCTTTAGTCGGCCGGAGATCTCTCCACGTCTGTCTGGCCATTATCTTAGTATCAGGGTTCTGTCTGTCTATCTGTCTGTTTTTGTCTGCCTGCTTACCTCACACACAAACACACACAGAGGTGTATATATACAGTATATATATATATATATATATATATATATATATATATATATATATATATATATATATATATATATATATATATATATATATATATATCTACTGGTATATATATATATATATATATATATATATATCCAGAGTCTACTGGTCACTTTATACCAGATACATATGTAATTGTGATAGCCACAATGCCCTCTTAACTTCTCGAATTCTTCTCGCTTTTTTGGATACGCTTGTCACTACAAAACGTTAAGGTCCAAGTGCAAGTAATATGAAGAAATTATGATGTCCGGTAGCGGGAAATGAACCCGGGTCCCTTTTATAATAATTGGCTGTGTAAAAAAAAATGACAGATAATTTCCACATTTGTAATTTGTGTCCATAACAGATAATTTTTGATATTTTTGACTCGTGTCCATAACAGGCAGTTTTTTATATTTATGAATTGTGTCCATGAATTCACAAGGATGGCGGTAGTTCTTTTGTGTATCTGACAGGGTTTCTTATAATCGTAAATTGTAGTCGAAACCAAAAAGCATTCTTTTACTCACTGAACTACCCAGGTACAAGGTTGGTGTTTACTTAGTTCTCTCATGGCTATATTTCTTCCCGTATTTACTGAAATATCAGGGGTAACAGTATACGATAAGGTTGGTGTTGCTTGAGTTGAGCATTTTATGCGTTAAGAAGTCTTGTATGTTTCTTTTTGGACTTTGCTTTTGCGGAGCTCATCTCTTTTGGAGTAGTGCTAGCTTGCAATGATTTTGATTGTCTTTCTAATGTAGGTACACATATTAAACTAGACATTCCATGAAGTAAAATATCATTTCATGAAATATAGTAAACGCAATGATGGTCATAATACAGCTTTATTTTGTTATCAAAAATGCTGACGTCCTCCTATCAGGCTTACTTATTGAATTTGCAATCGCTGAAATTATATATGCTTCTGTGTTCCTGTAAACAATATATAGCAATAAGTAAAAAAATTGCATTTGGAAGCGGCCGGTTGATGTTGTTTAGATATTTAAATGTAAAGCAATGTAAACACCATTGTTTCTTCGATGTATTTTATTACAAATTGAGGATAATGGCAGCAGTGCCGATAGTTTGGAATAGAATGATGGAAGGTAAATTGCGTATTTTTTAAATCACGGCTTACTTTGTTTTGGTGAACTCGGTTGAATATGTTGTTAGTAAGCTGGGAACATTTCATGTAACGAGTCTAAATAAGACCGACTTCATTCCTAAATAAGTATTATCAATAGTGGATGATTGTTGCTCGTATTGTACACTGCAACGGTTGTTTTTCTCTTTCTTTGGTACTTTACACTAAAAGTCGTCATTATATGTCAAAGGAAATGCTGTTTGGGTAGGAGCTCTTTGGAAAGGAAGAGAGGAGAGAATGAATAGATTACGTTGGTTAGACCCACCAGCTCCCCTTGTGTACTTATGGGCTTGTGAATTTTCGTCTTGTTATTTCGTTTAGATTCTCTCTCTCTCTCTCTCTCTCTCTCTCTCTCTCTCTCTCTCTCTCTCTCTCTCATAAACATGGAATATATGTACTTTATGGTAATCACCCGTGATTTTATTCCTGAGGGATTATGGCTTCAACTTATCTTAGCCTTGTTCTGCATCGGGAAATTCGTAAACGACGGAATGCGTGCTGTTTGAGTAAGTCGCTATTGATGCTAGATTTTCAGATTTTGTTAGGCCGCTTGCCTTCTTTGGAATGAACAGTATATTGTTGTTATGAAAAATGGTTTTTCAGTCATCAGCCTCAAAAAAGATGAAAATAAACTATGCTCACCTTGTGTCTTTCTCTGGGCATTTACATCTTTAGATTTACGATCTTTTATGTTTGCTCAGATATGTCTTCGAAATAACATATTACCGTAATGTATTCAAGCTACTGCATTTTGAACATTTCGGAGGTCGTTAATTAACTTTGAAAATTAACATACACACATATATATATATATATATATATATATATATATATATATATATATATATATATATAATATATATATAATATATATATAATATGTGTGTGTGTGTGTATGTGTGTGTGTTTCCAACATATTCCCTTCTTATATTATAAGATCTTTAGTAGTCTATCGTAACTATTATCTTCTCTTGTATTTATGAATGAGATCATTTCTGTTTTTTTGTTTTTGCTATCTGCAGTTATTTCAATCCATATTTTGTGGCGTAATCGTATTATATCTCTTTCTATTTTCATTTACGATCACTTATTTTCTTGTTTATTCTACTCCTTTCGCCTTGTTCCTCCCAGCAGAGCTATGTCAAACCGAAATGGTCAGGTCGAAATGTGTTTTTAATTACACTCGTAAATATCATAATAGGCCTATTGTCTCTCGTTAAGCCTATCGTTAACATCATGGTCTTTCCTTCCCTTTCTCCGTTTTAGCTGATCGTTATTTTCATGGCTGCACATAAAGTCTTCTTTCTCTGGATTTGTATTTACATCTAAATGAATTTCCATTTTTCAGTCTAAGTTAAGTTGTTAATAAGAACTTATGAGATAAAACTTGTGTCGAATTGTTTTCTCGTGGTATTAAGTTATTAACTTTTATTGAACAGTTTAACATAGCTAACATTTTTAAAACATTGTCATTAAGTTTCAGTCGTAAAGTGTTTTTTTTTTTGTTATAACACGTGCATTTACTTGAATATGTTGTCTATATTCTAGGCAGTGTGCATTACATATATGCATACCCGATGTGTGTGTGTGTGTGTGTGTGTATATATATATAGACAGATAGGTAGCTAGATAGATAGATATATACATACATGTAGACATACATAAACACAGATAACTAGGTAGAGGCTAGATTTGTAAATATATGTCTTTGTTGTATCCAAAAGGTAGGGACATAACTTTATTGTACCAGAATTCTTCAATAACAGCCTTACGGAAGGTAATGAAGATGGAAAACTACCCAAATGTGAACTCTAAGAGTATTTATGGGTTTTTATCGAGAGATGAGAAGTTCAACCCAAAAATTGAAGAGAAATACCCTTTATTTGAATGGAAAACTATTTGTGGAAATGTTAACAGTAAATTGATTAATAGTTATGATAGAGAAATTTTGTAGAAATGTATTCATGAAATTCTGGCCACAAAAAATAGATTGTATATGATGAAAATATCAAATAGTAAACTGTGTGAAAACTGCAAAGAGCCAGAAAATGTGATGCATTTAATTTATTTCCGTAAGTGTAACAAGAAACTGCTTAATTGGTTTTGTGATTTTTTAAATGAATTGTGTCACATCAAGACAAAAAGTTTATTGAAAATTTTAAAATTGGATATTGAAGCACAATCAAAAAGGGACAGGAACACTGCTGTAATTCTGATTTGTGACTATGTTGTTGGGATTTGGTTAGCCCACAAAGCAGGAATAAAAGAAAACGATAGTATTAGACGGTTTATAAAATCAAAGATAATAAAAAATAGATATGTACTGATAAAATCTTATATGGGTGACTACAGAAAAATATTAACATTGAAATACATAGATTATACGTAAAGTGTACATGATAAAATATTTGTCAACCCGAATGGTACGATAAAATTATATTTGTTTTTGGTAAAGTTAAGTTAACTTTGATTAAATTCTGATTGTAATATTATTAAAAATGTAAAATACTGTATATTTTCTCTAATACAAGAAAAAAATCCTAAATATAGTGGTAGAAAATGATTAATTTTGCAACAGCACCAGGTTTATGGCGCTAGCGCTCCTTCTGTAATGCAATTTCAAAAGAGGGTTTTATATTTTTGCGAAAACGGGAGATCTCACCTGTGTAGGTGTTAGGAAAATAAATAACAATATGACATTTGAATACTCAAAGGACCTGTCATCTCCGGCGTTGGGCTTAAAAGTAATCTGCGCTATTATACAATTCATTACTTGTCATCCCCTCTACGGACATACAAAATGCATTTAATTAATCACTGACCGTTGCGTTTCATAATAAAATGGTTCACAATAGCGTTGATATTCCTTGTGCTTGTAATTTAATCCAAAACTCTGAATAAAAATGATACACGCCGCGAGCCTGCTCGCTCAGATCCTAACCAAAACAATTTCAGTTCAGGCTTTTGTACTACATCACAAGCGCACAATTTTGAATTTTATTCTATTATTATTATTATTATTATTATTATTATTATTATTATTATTATTATTATTATTATTATTATTATTATTTGGGACCTTTAAATTTTCGGTGGTTGTTTTTTAATGATTGTGTTAATAGCAATAGTTGCAGAATTACTAGTATCTAGCTTCGGATATTAAATTTTGTTACCTTACTGTTGTAAAGAAATAAGGAAAAATTATGTAGAGGTGTTAAGGTGTTTATTCGGTGATATGTGTTTGGCAGGCAACGTGTACACACGCAGGAAAGAATAAATCACATTGATTTAGAATTTGTTTTTAATGTAATTTTTTTTATTTAGGTGTAGTAGAATGTGCAACTAGTGTCCTTGATAATCTCTTTTACTTGACTGGTAACAGATAACGATTGTTGAACTTTGTTACTGAAATCGACAGTGAATTAGCAAGTGACAGATATATCGAGGTTTTCGGCTTAACGCTGAGAAAATCAAGTTTAGATTAACCATTTTGGTTTTCCTTGATATTTGTACCTGATGGCGCTTTGAATATGATGGTCTTACGTGTGAAAATAAATGCATTGATATCATGTAGCTGTGTATTGCCATGCCATAGTTTGTTTAGTTGCTTATTGTTGTTTGTCTGGTTGTGATTAACTTTGGGAATTTAATTCTTTTCTTATATTATTTTCGCTCTGCTCTTTCTGTGGAAGTTTTATAGTCGAGTCAGTGACTCTAAATTGGTGTAGGGACAGCTTGTTATTCTTCTGGAAAGCCAATGGCTTTTTTGATTTTTAGCAATGTTCACAGAGTATTTATTTGCAGGACTTTTTTGAAATTGCGTCATGAGCTTTAACATTGCAGAAGACGAATTTCCAAAGAGTTGATATGATAAGATCATCTGAGCATCAAACATTGTTTGAAGAAAGATGCAATTCCTACTGAGGGGGTACTGTATAAATAGATACTCAGTTTATATCAGTAAAAGCAGTAATAATATCAACAACTACTACCGAGCCACTGAGAAAGTTGCATTAGTATAATCGAGTTTAACACTTTTAGATCATCTATACGCTGTTGAACCACGTTGTTTTGTATTAGTGATGTATAGTTACACTTCAGATTTTAAGAGCGATAGCTCTTAGTGTTGTTTCGAATTGACATCATATCAAAACACACGCAAACATACACATATGCATAAATGCACACACACACACACACACACACATATATATATATATATATATATATATATATATATATATATATATATATATATATTTATATATATACAGGTATGTATATATATGTGTATATATATATATATATATATATATATATATATATATATATATATATATATATATATATATATATATATATAATACATCGACAGTGATTGAAAAATATATCTTTCATGCATTTTTGATGTGACTAAACCATCTGATGCATGTGTAAAGGAAAGAGTAATTTTTCCTCTTCGATTCTACAGTTCGGTTTTATACCTTTTCCAGTTTTGCAGTTTATGTTTACTAGATTGGAGTTTGAATTAAGCGTAATTTTTCCATGTAGGTATTGCAAGGAAGTACGAGGACAGTCCTTTCTTGTTATTGTACTTGTGATGAAAATATCGTGAAGCTTTCAGATGCACACCAGTAACGCGTAACATTTTCATCGACGACCAACTTGAATGCTAAAATGAATTTGTAAAAGGATTTTTTTTCTCTTATGGTTTAAAGTCGAGGTGACGCTTTCTTTCGCTTATAAATATTAGAGTTCTTATGTTTAACAAATGTTGGTTGAAATGCAGGTAAAGGTAACAAGAGAAGCTTCATCAAGTAATGGCGTATCCCGAAGCGGGTTAGTGCCATTGGTGCACTTCACGTGGTGCACTGTAGGCATTAATTAACGTTCTTTGCAGCGTCCCTTCGGCCCCTAACTGCAACCCTTTTCATTCCTTTTACCGTACCTGCGTTCATATTATCTTTCTTCCATCTTACTTTCCCCCCTCTCTTAATAAATGTTTCATAGTACAATTGCCAGGGTTTCCTCCTGTTACACCTTTCAAACCTTCTTTAGTCTCAATTTCCCGTTTATCGTTGAATGACCTCTTTGGTCCAAGGGCTTGGCCTTTGGCCTAAGTCTTATATTCCAGTTGCAATCCCAAGTGATGGCGTAATTCATGACCCGTTTTTAATAATTACATATCACATTCTTTTGTCCTTTAAGTAAGGTCAAAAATAGCAAATAATTCATAAGGGTATGTGGTATTATCTTTTCATTGGAAGTAGTAGTACAGCAGCAAAGTATGTTAATCTCTTATCTGAGAATCTCCCCTTCAGCGTCATTCATGAACATATAGTAAAAGACATCTAATATTAGCAGTTCCGATTTGCCTCTGTGTTGCCAAGGGTTCTGTAAGGCTGTCTTCATTGTCTTCTTAGTGCGCCACTGACAAGACCTGGTTACATGTCATACCGGGGGTGTGAAATGTAATCCTAATGGTTATTATTTTGACACTCTTTTCTCTACTTTTTATTATACATTTTTATGGTCCTATAATTTCGGTGTATTGTATATTAACACCCTTAAGGGCATATCCTCCTTTGGAGCAGAGGTAGAGCTGGAAAGTTTGCTCGTGCTTATTCGTTTATGTAGTATAGTATGTAAGTGCGGTCACAGGATTTTGGAGAACAAGTACGTTTTGTTTTTATATAAGAAGGTACTACTTCCTGGGCCTTAAGACCAACGGGTAATTACACCAGGGGTTATCATCATTTTGGTAAAAACGAACCATTCTTGCATTTTATGGGGAAGATGCTATTCTTTTGGCTGAACTATTTTTCATTCTAGTTTTACTTACGAAAAAATCACAAATTCCTCTTGAGAGCCAAGCACATCTTCATCGTAAATTATGTCTTAAATGTAGTTCTCGTCGTCCATTTCGCGTTTTTAATAACGTGGTATAAGAACGGCAAGTCATTCCAGATAATACCTTGGAGATTGCATTATTTTTCAAGTGGAACCATAATAAAGAATTTGATTTATGTGTTAATAGATAAAATTTCTTTGGTTTAAAGAGTATCTGACGTCATGTTACAGAAAACGACGGAATAGAAAAGACTTTTCGTCTGCATCATTCGAGAACTGACAACAGCTTCGTGCCAGTTATGTTCTTTTAATCCAAGTGCTTTGCATTATTTCGTGAAAACGAATAGCACAATATTATGAAGGACGTTATCGTCTGATTAATGGTGAACATGATTCATATTTTCCAGAGTTCTTTTGCGCTTCATTGTCTTATGACAGTAGATCTCTGAAAAGGTTATTACGTCATGAAAAATATTTGTTTAATAGTGTTAAAAAATTTTCTTGGATGGTTTTTCAGTATTTGGCAAATTTCATAAATGATGTATGTATTCGGGATAAACTGTAAGCATGGAGATTCCTGGTTGAAGCATTTCACATATAGAACCCCTATTTATTTTAAGTGACAAAATTGTAAAATCATTTATTAGAGAATTAAGAAAATTAGGATTGGTAATTGTCAGCGACAGTTCTGATGCATTGCAACAAAATGTTGCGCTAATTTTACTTTAGCTGAAGGATAAATACCAGGGTATTTAAAACAAATGTGTACCTCTATTTTATAAATTTTATTCCTTTTTTGAAGTTTTGATTTAGGAAAGCAATAGATCACCTTTTAATTACCTTTAGTTTCTTGACTTTAAAGGTTGGAAATAGTCCTGTTCATTAGTATCGGTGAGCAATAGCCCTTACTCTTGTTGGGAGTTACGGACGGAGGCATGTTTTTTTTTCCATTACAGCAGTGGAGGTTGTTTTCAAATTTTGAGTTCGACATGGTGATAACTTTTAAAGAGCAAGTTCCTGTTTGAGAAATTTAATAATTTTATTTGAAGTGGTATATACATGTGTGTGTGTCTGTGTATATATATGTACACATATATATATAATATATATATATATAATATATATATATATATATATATATATATATATATATATATATATATATATATACATTTATTGTACATATACAAATGCACACACACACATATGTACACTTCAAATAAAGTGATTAAATTTCTTAGAGAGGGACTTGACCTTTAAAAGTTATCACCATGACGAACTCAAAATAAATACACACACACACACACATATATATATGTGTGTATATATATATATATATATATATATATATATATATATATATATATATATATATATATATATATATTACTAGAGGGTGTCCAAAGAAAACAAGATAACAGTCGATGTCTTGTATATCCATTAACGGCTGAACAAACAGTGAACCACTATGCAGACCGTTTCTGCGTAGTGGATCATTCTTTTTCTGCTCAAAAGATTACTGAAAAGGTTCATCAGTAACACGTTAGGCCTTTACACACTCTTTGCGACTTGCCTTCATTTTGCTCTCATTCTTGCGTGTTCTGGATACAAAGGTCTTTGCTTTCAAAAATTCTTTGATGCCATCTAGACAGCACTCCCAGTCTCCCTCCTTCCTTCCAGAAATTAGACTTAGAAATAAATGTAGAAACTGCTGTTAAATAAATGTAGAAACTACTGTTCACTTTTAACTTGATACGTATTTAAAATTATAATTGCTCACTTGGCTATGCGCGTGAGATGGGTCTGTTCCCGTTCTGATACATGTGTCTGATTTTTGCAGGTATATGTATGTATGAGCGGCAATAGACTTTTATCCTTCTCGTTGGCAATGTAACCTTGACCTTGTTCTGATACTCTGGACGTGGGTTAGTATTCTGCTACGGACATCAGAACTACTTTTTAGTGAGTTTGGGATTCAAGGCTTTGTAGAGACAAGCGTACCCAAAAAGTGTGAAGAATTCGAGAAGTTGAAGTTTATATATATATATATATATATATATATATATATATATATATATATATATATATATGTGTGTATGGTGTGTGTATATATATATATATATATATATATATATATATATATATACACATACATGCATAACATACATACATACATACATGCATACATGCATACTTACATACATACATACATACATACACTTTTATTGCAAAGTGATAAAGCAAACGGAAGCAAAAGAAAAGTCAGAATTATAAATTGAAAGGTACGGACATCCTGGATAAACGATGAGAAGTTTGTTCATGGCCGAGTTAAGGAATAAGAGCTGCAAGAAATTACTACTGAAGTCTTCAGCCACGCCAGCCTTTCAGCTAACCTTGTGATGAGAAACATCTTGGCTCTTAGGGCATGGAAAGATCTGGGACCAGCGTAGTTTGCAAATTTAAATTCAGAGGAAGAGTGAAAGTCTTTCGATATGAACTGCGCTTCACGCAAATTGGCTGTTGGCCATCAGGGCTCTCTCTGGACCTGGAGGATTCTTCTGGACTGTGAAATTTGTTGGTCCTCATTTTTATGGATTATGAAATTTGTTAGTCCTCATTTTTATGGACTGTGAAATTTGTTAGTCCTCATTTCTATGGACTGTGAAATTTGTGTTAAAAATTCATTTTTGATTCTTGTTCTCAATTTTTGGCTGTACTTGCCTATATTGGAGGCTTTTCCATTATAGATCTGAATGTAGTACGAAAGATGGGGCCAAAGGTTGATAGGTAAAGATACGAATAAATTGAACAACAAAGTAGTAGTATTTTTTTTCCTTTCAAGACTTCATCCTTGAAGATATGGTGAAGTCCTGGATATTGTTATAAGTAGTATATGTCAGTTATCAGACACACCCACTCACACTCACTCAAACACACATATATATACATATATATATTATATATGTATTTGTGTATGTGTGTGTGCGGGGTTAATATTTGTGAATATAAAAATTCGCACGTGTTTGTGTTTATGTATATAATATATATATATATATATATATATATATATATATATATATATATATATATATATATATATATATATTATATATATATATATATATAATATATATATAAATATATATATATATATATATATATATATATATATATATATATATATATATATATTAGTTTGTCTCTAATTACCGTTTGACTTGTTTATTCACAAGGTAAAGGCCAAATTAAGGGGTATTTGTGGCTTAACATTTGAGTTCTATAGTTTTTATATGAATATATGTTGTTGGTTCAATATAAATTTATGTCGATCACGAATATTACGCACAATGTCGAGGCATCTAACGTTTTTCTGTTCGCTTCTGTTTTGGGCTTGATCCAAACTAATGAGCGCTCCAGTTGTAACGTGTGTGTGTGTGTGTGTGTGTGTGTTCTGAGAGAGAGAGAGAGAGAGGAAAAATTGTTGTCGCACTCGAAAATCAGTAGTTCAAGGGACGCTTCTAATAGCCATCAATGGGATAAGTGAACCGGATGCACCTTCACTAAGGCTCCTATATACGGAAGGTTGGTTCAAAGTCTTGGTACCCTGTCCCCTTCCCCTCAGTTCCACCCCACCTCAGTATCTTTCAAGTCATGAACCCCCTTTAGAGCAACCCCTAATGCTGCTGCTCCCTCCCTGTCGACCATTCTTTATTTCTCTCCCGAACCCCGCCATTTCTCAGATCCTCTTCAGGAACCTGAAAAGATTTCTTCAAAAAGAGGGTTTGTTCAAAGGAGCCATTTCTTCAACGATGACAATTTAGCTCAAAGATCTGTGAGTTTATGCCTTCAAAGGGAACGAGGTTATGACACAAGTCCTCCTTCACTCTATGGGATTATTTTCACTCCATTTTTCCCCTTTTTTTTCCTAGAGGCCAAGTATCTTCTCAAATGAGTTGCTGTTGAAACACTAAGAGGCTTTGATGAGTTACTAATGTCACATTCATTTCCAGGCGGATTCCAGGCTTACACAGGTTTGTCGGTTTGTCAGTTTTGGAAAAGAAGAGAAGTGCTCGGGGAGAGTGTAGCTCTGTCAGTTTTTTTTTTATTTATTTCTTAAGTCTCGGTTCCAAAGGAAACTGGAAACGTTCCTTTATATCGTATTTTTGCGAAACAAATTCGCAATAATAAAATAGTAGAGAGTTTTAAGGGTCAAAGTATTTAGTATATGATTGACATGTGTATCTTTTATGTGAATTTAGAGACACTATAGAAAACTTAGAATGGCGTCACTACAAGAAGCGTGTCAAGGAGTAAATTTCTTAATTGGTGATAAACATTCGTCCTAAAAAAACAAGATGTAATAAATATTTCAAAAAGTGTTGAGGAAGGCCGTATTGTTACAAATTCGTCAAGTGATATGAGGGATTAATCAATCCCAGTAGGTCATAGGCTTGAGCCTTCCACGTATTTTATATACGGTCTTTGCTTAAAACTAGAAGAGTACACCGTGGTGCTAAAGATGGATGTGGTTGTTACAGATAAACTGGTATACAGCACATTTCAGTAGTTAGCAGCCACTTACTGTCGTTAATTTTACAGCGTAGAGAGTACTTTTACTTTTAACAACGTGACGGTCGGGGACAATGTAAATTTGACTACCTGTCCCGTCAAAAATGTTGGAAGTAATCAAGTAATTTTTGCAGCTGCAACGTATTCATAATGTATCAACTACATTATTGCTCTGCATTTTCCTGTTTGAGTTTTTTTTTTTATAGAAATTGTGAAATTCATTTCCGGTATTTTCCAACGTCATCTCGGCATATTGGTGGTATCCGTGCAACTTCATTTAACCTTAGCACTTCAAAAGCAAGTTCTCGTTATGCCAGTAAGTAAGAAATTGACTTGCGTGGTCAGCCAAAAGTCATTTTTTCTCTACCAACTCACCATATTTGTGGAAGTTTCAAAACACGATGAACCACTTTCATTTTACACCATTTGTCGTTTGGAGGATTGCATCATCAGATATAAAAAAGAACCACTGCACGTCATTTTACGTACTAGCCCTGCTTCTTGTCAATAGAACGCATATTATAAGATACCAAAGAATGAGGCCATTTTTGGAAATTAAACAAGGAACTTTGTCATCGAACTGTAAGCATTTTGTTTTATTGAAATTATCATATAGCTAAACTCACCGATGTATCCTAAGATGCAGTCAAATTATTTAACTGATTGTATGGAATAACAAGCAACATTATCTGATGGCATAGAAAAATCTCATCATTCACTGTCACTTACATGAAATCATCTAATTTACTTGTAAACAGACTTTGATAAATATAATCGTAAAATATTAGATACATTTACGTTGCTTTTTGTGTTTTTAAGAATTCAGAAAAATAAATAGAATCCATACCGGCACCTTTTCAGCATCTTTATCGTTGTTTTAATTCTAAATGTTTACTTTTGATAACTACTCTTTATGGGACTATATCCGTGTTGCATTAGACCATTTGAATTCCACGCTTTCATTGTTTCATTTCATATTCATTAGATTTTCAACTAAAATCTGTGACTGATATTTCGACAGTCAGTTTTATGTCACCCTGAACTTTAAGATTTGTCGGTGGATCTCAAGAAATTCTCCGGTCTTTTATCCTCTATTCAAATATATATATATATATATATATATATATATATATATATATATATATATATATATATATATATATATATATATATATATATATATATATATATATATATATATATCTTAATGATGAATAATATTGCAAAGACCAGGAAGAACATTCTTTATTTTACGAGCTTGAGGTATAAAACCTCATCATCAGGCTGAAAAAACCGACAAGGATGAGAATCAATAAAATTACAATAAAATGAATTGTCATAATAAATCTTCAGCAAAAATACTAACGAAATATATAAAATGAACAAGTAAATACAAACTAAAAGGGTGAGACGTAAAATAACGAAAAATTAAAAACAAACATAAAAATATGAAAATAAAACTAAAGTGAAATGTAAACAAACTACCACTCACAAAGTAAAATATTTAACGACCTAATTGAGTACCTACTATGAAATTACACGATAGCTAGTTGAATACCAGACGAGGTGTTGTTCAATTCCGGCTTCATCTTTTTAATAGTCAGCGACTCTGAAATTAAAAGGTCCAGTCTATTTGAACAAAAGACAGTACCCGAAAATCCAGGTCAGTGAAAGGATGGTCCTGTGCTAAACTGTGTTCTCTAATGGCAGAAAAGGGTGGTTTGGAAAGGGGAAACCTAATTCTAATAGAAAGACCTCTGTGTTCCAAAATTCTGTGTCTGAGCCAGCGGGAACTAGATCCCACGTATCGCAGACCACACTGCGAACAAGTGAACAAGTAAACGACACAGGAATTAAGGTCCACAGGCAGAGTATGCTTCTCTCTCAAAAGTGATCTTATTGTAAAGGATTACAGAAAACAAACCGGAAACTGATTTGAGGAAACAATGCTTAAGTATTTCTTGTAACTTTTTCGGACCATATAGTTACTATGACCAAGGTAAGGCAATTTAATGTACTTTACATCTTTACTAGCAGTACTGTACACCGGTCTGGGACAAAACTTTTCATTTAAAAATTTTCAGAACTTTGTAAAATACAAAAATGGGATATGAGTTTTCAGAAAAATAATTCTGGAGGAAAACCATATCTTGATGAAATAAATTAAAATCACAAACATTGTAGGCTCTATTAATCAAAGTGCGTATTGAGTTAATCTTATACAGCTTTGGCAAAAACTGAGGTAATTCAATCCCAAGCCAGTAAAAGTACTTTTCCTATAAACAGAGGTCTCAAATTTGCCACTATTTCTGTATACCTGTACATCTAAAAATGACAACTTATTATCCTGTTCCGTCTCACAAGTAAAAGAAATGTTAGGGTGACGAGAATTAAAATATTCAAAAAACAAATCAACATGTGATAATTCCTTAAACACAAGGAAAGTATCATCTACATACCTACAGTAATACAAAGGTTTAAGCACTAGGGCATTCAGACATCAAATCCTTTCACAATAACCCATGAAGCAATCCGCATATACAGGTCAAGGAATTTCCCATAGCTACTCCATCTATTTGATTATATAATTTACCATCAAAAGTAAAAATGCCATCAGCAGTTGCTAAATGTAATAATTTTTGCAAGTCTATTTTATTAAGTCCAAACACTGATAAATGGTTTTCACATATATTATTAAGAATAATGTCAGTTGTTTCTTTTAATGGGATATTGGTGAAAAAGAGAGGTTACATCGAAACTAGCCATTACAACATCTTGGTTAAAATTGAAAGAGCATAATTCTTTAACAAATTTGGAAGAATTAGAGATGTTAAATTCACTTAAAGTTAGAGGGTTTAAAACTGGAACCAAAAACTTAGACAGTTTATAACTAAAAGTACCAATTGAGGAAATAATAGGTCTTAAAGGGTTTCCTATTTTATGTACCTTAGGCAGACCGTACAAATAACCAGGCTTAGACCCTGAAGCAAATAAAGAGCTATATGTAGCTTCCCCAATCTTATCTCTCAGACCTCTAAGCAACCTATTTAGTTTGTCTTCTAATTTCAAAATGTGACTCGCAATATCTACATTTAAAATCCTAAATTGCGAGTCACATTTTGAAATTAGAAGACAAACTAAATAGGTTGCTTAGAGGTCTGAGAGATAAGATTGGGAAGCTACATATAGCTCTTTATTTGCTTCAGGGTCTAAGCCTGGTTATTTGTAATGGTCTGCCTAAGGTACATAAAATAGGAAACCCTTTAAGACCTATTATTTCTCAATTGGTACTTTTAGTTATAAACTAAGTTTTTGGTTCCAGTTTTAAACCTCTAACTTTAAGTGAATTTAACATCTCTAATTCTTCCAAATTTGTTAAAGAATTATGCTCTTTCAGTTTTAACCAAGATGTTGTAATGGCTAGTTTCGATGTAACCTCTCTTTTCACCAATATCCCATTAAAAGAAACAACTGACATTATTCTTAATAATATATGTGAAAACCATTTATCAGTGTTTGACTTAATAAAATAGACTTGCAAAAATTATTACATTTAGCAACTGCTGATGGCATTTTTACTTTTGATGGTAAATTATATAATCAAATAGATGGAGTAGCTATGGGAAATTCCCTTGACCTGTATATGCGGATTGCTTCATGGGTTATTGTGAAAGGATTTGGATGTCTGAATGCCCTAGTGCTTTCAAACCTTTGTATTACCGAAGGTATGTAGATGATACTTTCCTTGTGTTTAAGGAATTATCGCATGTTGATTTGTTTTTTGAATATTTTAATTCTCGTCACCCTAACATTTCTTTTTACTTGTGAGACGGAACAGGATAATAAGTTGTCATTTTTAGATGTACAGGTATACAGAAATAGTGGCAAATTTGAGACCTCTGTTTATAGGAAAAGTACTTTTACTGGCTTGGGATTGAATTACCTCAGTTTTTCGCCAAAGTTGTATAAGATGAACTCAATACGCACTTTGATTAATAGAGCCTACAATGTTTGTTGTGATTTTAATTTATTTCATCAAGATATGGTTTTCCTCCAGAATTATTTTTCTGAAAACTCATATCCCATTTTTTGTATTTTACAAAGTTCTGAAAATTTTTTAAATGGAAAGTTTTGTCCCAGACCGGTGTACAGTATTGCTAGTAAAGATGTAAAGTACATTAAATTGCCTTACCTTGGTCATAGTAGCTATATGGTCCGAAAAAAGTTACAAGAAATACTTAAGCATTGTTTCCCTCAAATCAGTTTCCGGTTTGTTTTCTGTAATCCTTTTACAATAAGATCACTTTTGAGAGAGAAGCCTACTCTGCCTGTGGACCTTAATTCCTGTGTCGTTTACTTGTTCACTTGTTCGCAGTGTGGTCTGCGATACGTGGGATCTAGTTCCCGCTGGCTCAGACAGAATTTTGGAACACAGAGGTCTTTCTATTAGAACTAGGTTTCCCCTTTCCAAACCACCCTTTTCTGCCATTAGAGAACACAGTTTAGCACAGGACCATCCTTTCACTGACCTGGATTTTCGGGTACTGTCTTTTGTTCAAATAGACTGACCTTTTAATTTCAGAGTCGCTGACTATTAAAAAGATGAAGCCGGAATTGAACAACAACTCGTCTGGTATTCAACTAGCTATCGTGTAATTTCATAGTAGGTACTCAATTAGGTCGTTAAATATTTTACTTTGTGAGTGGTAGTTTGTTTATATTTCACTTTAGTTTTATTTTCATATTTTTATGTTTGTGTTTTTAATTTTTCGTTATTTTACGTCTCACCCTTTTAGTTTGTATTTACTTGTTCATTTTATATATTTCGTTAGTATTTTTGCTGAAGATTTATTATGACAATTCATTTTATTGTAATTTTATTGATTCTCATCCTTGTCGGTTTTTTCAGCCTGATGATGAGGTTTTATACCTCGAAAGCTCGTACAATAAAGAATGTTCTTCCTGGTCTTTGCAATATTATTTATCATTATATATAAGATTATCAAGTATATATATAATTATATGATATATATATATATATATATATATATGTGTGTGTGTGTGTGTGTGTCTGTATATATTTTTTTTATTCAATTTATCCGTAGAATTTAACAGAGCACGGAATTTGCAGTTTCAAGTGTTGACTAAGAACTTGCATATCCAGTATTGAATGATATTTGTTAATTTGCTAAGCGTATGTTCTAATTATGACTGAAAAATCCCACTAATTATCCATTTATCTACATAGTCGGCTGCTCTTAATTTGATGATTAGCGATAGCATAAAATGGAATTTTTTTTATCCACTGCTGAAAATCTATATAACTCTGTATTTCATAAATGCAAAACTGGTTTGTACATTTGTGAAAACTAGTTGGAGTCTCATGATTCTTACAGCTCATTGGGGGAAGTTATGTAACAGACGTTTATGAATGATTTACAATTCTCCGAAAATGTTAAATGAAAATCCTTTTACATGCCGTAAGAACAGATCAACTTGTGTAATTACATTACATTCCTCATGACGTTAACCGAAACTTAGTCGAAACATACTACATTAAACACAAAACTGACCAAATTTGGAGAAGTAAAACGTTCCTAAACTAAAGGCCACCGTCATTTAAATCATCATTATAACACAAAGAAGCCCAGCAGCTCGTGGTGACTCAACCGAAATCCAGCGAGTGCCGCGAGGGCTATTAGCCTGAAAAGGTAAGAAGGTCACACTTGAAGGATTCATGAAGCGACCGGACAAATTAGGCTGGAATCGTCCAAGACGCACACAACGGCAGCAGCATTCCCTATCCATTTTTCAAGGGAGGCGGGGTCCCCGAGCTGGAAAGCAGGCAGAGGCTGTGGTATTTCAGTCGCCCCTTCTGCAGAGGCGAATCAGCTTTTGAGCCGTGTATGTTGGATGTGGCCTCGATATCCTACCATAAATAAAACATTTCTGATTTTTTTGTGTAGAACATGATCCTCATTTTTTTTATAAGATTCTCTCTCTCTCTCTCTCTCTCTCTCTCTCTCTCTCTCTCTCTCTCTCTCTCTCTCTCTCCTGTTGTGGACGGTGGTGTTGATGAAGATATCTCAAGGGATGTGGATAGTGAGCTTTTTGATTAACCGAAACGTAATTATTTTCTCAGCCTTTGAGGCAAAAATCCGATTAACGGTATATACTTCATCTTATAATTAATGCATTGTTTTTCTTGGCCGTGCGTGTTTCTCTCTTCTCAGGCATGTTTTGGTTTTCGTCCCTTGCTTTGGGATTCTATGTACCTTGCTTCTAGTATTATCGGTTTCTTTATTGGAATCTTTTTCCCTTTTCATGGTTGCTCCCCATCGCTCTGCAATTTGAGAGTTATATTTTTAGGATCTGGATGGCAGTATGCCTTTTTTGGAAATTATGGAGTTATATAAAGGAAGTTTTAAAGGGAGGTCTGGTTAAACAAATCATTTATAACTAACTAAAGAATTCTCAAGAATAAAATGATTCTCAGAGTTTTTTTAACCGCGGATAAGACCTTGTGGCGTTACCCAACGTAAGAGGGAAAGGCATACGAAGTATCTATCCATCTATCTATCTATCTGTCTATCTATCTATCTATCTATCTATCTATCTATCTATCTATCTATCTATCTATCAATCTATCTATCTATATACACACATGCATAATATATATATTATACATACATATACATACATATACAGTATATATATATAATTATTACATATGGATGTGTATATACATATATACACATACATATATATATATATATATATATATATATATATATATATATATATATATATATATACATATATATATATTGTATGTATATATGTGCGTATATTGATGGTTTAATTTAATGATTTTGTTAAGAAGAAGTAAGAATGAAATTTAAGAACAGTATGGATGTAAAATGCCCTAGGGTTAATGTAGAAGTGTTACGATGAGCGTGTAAAAGATTGTGTCACTGGTCATCAGGTTGTGTAAAGAGTTATGGGCTCATAAGGAGGAAAAATAGAAGAATTGCTGGGTATTATATTGAAATAGGAGGTTCACTAAAAAAAAAAAACGAAAAGTTGCAGGGCAAACTAAGGATTCCGCTGAGATACGCAAGGTGATGGATAACGGAGACAAGGAGAAAGTGAAAGGGAAATGTGGGTGATTTTGATCAAGTACTGATGGCCAGTATAAAGCTGTGCTGCAAGAAAATGGTTAATGAGAAAATGGTTCCTAAAGATGCAACTGGCGAAATACCATCTGGAGAAGACGAGTGTCTTGCGTCTAGAGAGTGAGAATTTTGAGATTGGCTTGAGACATTTTTTGTCTCTTTGATAGAGGATTTAACTTTCCGCTGTTGATGTTTCATTACATTAGTTAATTAATCTTCAAGTAGGGAATAAACCTGATAACCAGACCAAAATTCTATTTGAGTAAGCAGGCTGAATGATTTCTGTTTAAGTCCTCAATTTTGATTGACTTTTTCCTAGGGATACGATATATTGGTTTAAAAATATTTTAATTTGCCTTAGACTAGGCTAGTTTTCAGCTGGTTCTGTCATAGGATATGCTATTATTGATTTTGTCTTGTACTTGTGATAGGTCTCTTCCCTTTTCGGGTATGTTTTGTTAACAGTCTAAGCATTCATCTAATTTACATAATTTTCTGAAACCGGATACAACTTGTAGTTTGCTCATTGCTTTGCATTATATTCGCCTGATGAATTCGATTTATTCCATGATGAAAATCATCCTTAGCAACAAGAAGCCTTGCGTTGTCTAAAACTGCCCTTCTGTAATTTGTTCAATTATCTTTTCACCTTAATGTTATTTCTTTCAGTCTCTTGCCGTCTTGTTCTTTGTTTTTACTGCAAATAGCGACGTGAAATGTCACAGAAAGGTTCCTGTTCAACGTTATTCCCAAAATTCTCCTTCCCTTTTTATCGAAGTCTTTTGGGAGAATTTAATAGCAAAACTCCTCACGATTACGCGTCCATAAACACCAGGAATGGCAGTTGAACGCCGACCACCCAATTAACCTTAGTGTTGCTGCTGTCCCTGGGACAACGTTCTTTAACAAAAGCTGCTTCATGAGGTCGTTCTTGCGTTGGAAATATTTATGCGCTCGTAGGGAAATGTTTATTAGAGGGTTGAAATATTTTTGTTCAATTCGTGTTCAGAGTAGGCTTAACACGCTAACTATAGCTAGATTTATAGTATTTCTCATTTTGACTAGGTATGATGTTTTAATTGACTATATCGATCATGATTTGATAGCCGTAATTGGCTGTCTAATATCATTGTTATCATTAATCTTCACCATACTGTATGGTGACGAGTCTGTATTTATTATTATTATTATTATTATTATTATTATTATTATTATTATTATTATTAGATCTTGATCTTATTGGAAAAGTAGAAGGCTGCAAACTTGTTTTTTTTATAAAACAGGCAAAAAAACCAACATCAAAATAATAGTCTTGCTGTATGAACCAAGCAAAAACCTATACTTCAGAAAGTTAGGTTATGCTGCTAGTGTCCTAAAATGAACCAATAACTTCGAAAATAACTTGAGAGAACGAGAGAATATCCATAAAGAAATTCTTCGGGGGTAAGGTCATGGACTAAAATAACACATAATTTCTAAAATGGCATTTTTTAATAATTTTTTTAAAGGGCGGAGTAGTCTGATGAGAATGGTACCGGCCATTTTTACTTTTGTTTCTTTGTTTATTTCCAGATTTGCAGAAATTGCTGTTGTTTTGTCAGTTAACAGTTATTATTATTGTCATCTCATTATTATTTTTATTTAATATTGAAGAAGTTGTAAGTTTGTGATTAAAATAGGCAATGATGTTATCGTACAGGCATCGTATCCGAGGCTTTGCAATACTGATTCGTAAAAAAATAAACCAGCAACTCAATAAAGAAGCTAAACCGGCATTTGAAATTCCATCTGAGCTGAGTGGGAAATCAAATATCCACAGCTTTAGGTTATCACTTAGCGCTCAATAATTGTTTTCTCTTCAAACGAGGTATTTAAAACCTCATCATTTTTTATTGCCTTGCGTGGGAGCAAATGGAACTCGTTACAGTGAGTGATGTTTTGAGTTTCCTTTAATGAGAAATAATCAATCTCAGTTGCTACTTTAATCTTTTTTATCTGGTTTGGTGTTGCGGCTTTGCTGTCCCGGTAGTGACCGATAGAATTCAGGGCATTTGATGCCGTTATTCCTTTAATTATTTTTGGGGTGTGAATGAATATTGTCTGGAGGGTCAGAGGAGTTTTGCTACCCTCCACCCTCTCTCTCTCTCTCTCTCTCTCTCTCTCTCTCTCAGTGTATATGTGATTCATCAAGTATGAATGAAACAAGTAACGTGGAGTGAAAGGGAATGCCACGAAAGATGTTACATACCAGCTGAAATTCTCATCAGGATTTCATGCTACTTCAGATGGTATGCAAATTAGCCCGACTAACGCATCTGGACAGTAGTTTTGAGACGCCCTGAGTTTACGCTCTCCTTGTTCTCTTCCATTGTATTTACTCTTCCAAATCATCATTTGTTTCATACATCTTTGGCAGATAACGAAGATAACGGTATAAAAAGCTCTGCACTGAATTTTTATTACATTAGATTTTGGAAGAAAATCATGATTAGACGTTGAAGCTTATTATTCGCACAAATAGCATAAACTGTACATTCTGTATCATTCTCTAAAGCCCATCACTAACTATAGACCTTGTAAACCCTTTCAGTTACCCTTATCATCTGGGAAAGTTGAACCACGTAACGCAATAATCGAAAGTTTAATTTTTTTAATGTGTTTCCTTTAATATCATTGAGAGATAAAGAAGAAAAATAAAAATCAGATGACAGTTTGCACGGTGAAGGTTCCATTGTTTCCTTCACGAACTCCAAGAGAAAATTTGTAGTATTAATCGCCGTAAATATGAAGAATATATGAAATGAATCAGTGGGAGTCTTAGTGCTTTAGTGTTGTCTCTGTTAGCATGTAAGAACGGCAGTGTCCGTTGGCAGTAAACACTTCGCGTTAGTTGAATATGTTATGACACCTGTCACTTGTATGGAGAAGTTGGGGCATCCGACAGAATTGCACACATGCTGTGACATCCTCCTCCTCTCTTCTGTGAATGGTATGCAGTTTTTTTATGATAAATTGTCACATGGCGCTTTTTTTAATACTTTTTTGCTTAGTTGCTATTTATCATCCATACCACATTACGGTCTTGGAATACAAGATCACTTATTCCAAAATATCATCCCTTTTTTGAG
This sequence comes from Macrobrachium rosenbergii, assembly GCF_040412425.1. Taxonomy (NCBI): domain Eukaryota; kingdom Metazoa; phylum Arthropoda; class Malacostraca; order Decapoda; family Palaemonidae; genus Macrobrachium; species Macrobrachium rosenbergii. The sequence goes on from NC_089795.1 coordinate 68,009,528, forward strand.
ACTAGACGACTTTTATATCGGTTACTTGAATTGTTTCATCGGAGTTAATATATTCAAAGCCCTTTCAGCGATTAAGTTCAATATGAACAATAGCCTCGCACTGTACATCTACAATTCTGGTGGTATTAACTTCATACCTCCCACAGAAGCCGCCAAGGTAGTTGGAGGCAAAGTATTTGCTCGCTTGTGTGAGTGTTTGTTTACAAAATAATCGAGACTGGTTAAATGGATTTGGATGAAACGAGACGAACGAATTCACTGGGTTACCCTCAAGGAGAGTAATTTCTGGTGTGCATCAAGGAAAATTTGACCATTTGTCATCAACATTATAGAGACAAGTGGTCTCTTACTAATTAAGAATTAAATCCACCTATTAAGAACCATAGTTTTTGTAAAATAATAAAAATAATAATAAATAATAATAATAATAATAATAATAATAATAATAATGATTAGTGTCTTGCATTCATTGGTACTATGATGTCATATGTGTTGAATAGCACTGGGGAAAGTATGCTATCTTTATTGAATAAATTATCCTTTAAATAATTTCCTTTAATTATTCGCATTTCGCGTCGTTGATCATTTCTGTTTTAGTGCCAGCTCAGGTAAAAAGTGACCAGTAGAATGTATATATACACATATTTACAAAAACACACACACATATATATATATATATATATATATATATATATATATATATATATATATATATATATAATATAATATATCTATATTCACGTACATACACACACATGTATATATATATATATATATATATATATATATATATATATATATATATATATATATATATATTTTTTTTTTTATGTTTGTGTGTGTTTATGTATGTAAATATGTTTGTGTATATAGATTCTGTTGGTCACTTGTTACAGATACACATGTAATTGTAATAACAACAGTGCCCTAACTTCTCGAATTCTTCGCGCTTTTGGATATGCCTGTCACTAAAAATCCGGAGATCCATATAGAACAGTATGAAGAAATTCTGACGTCTGTAGCAGGATTCGAACCCGCATCCATAGTATCAGAATGAGGTCATGTTATTCTTCTCGTGGTCAGGTCAGCGACGTGACAACGTCCTGGTACTTTCATGCGGGTTCAAATGCTGCTACGGACGTCAGAATTTTTTCATATTCCTCCACTTGGATCTCAGGCTTAGTAGTGAAAAGCATTTCCAAAAGTGTGAAGAAAAGGAGAAGTTAAGATGGCATTTTCTTTATTATATATTTTATGTAATATATATATATATATATACATATATATATATATATATATATATATATATATATATATATATATATATGTATATGTATATGTATATATATACTATATATATTCATAAAAATACCACAGGAAAAAGGAAACGCAAGGTGTGGCTTGGTAAATCATTAGGAAGTAGAATAGAACAACAGGAAAAAATGAACAGTATATGTACAGATAACTGTGTAAAGAAAAAATCCTGCCATCAAGTGGATAAGTGATAAATGCTGATTTCCTGTAATGATATGTTTGAAAAAAAAATCACAGAATCCTGTTTTATCTAAGTAAGAACTGGTTAGAACATGAGTAAATGTGTGCAATATGTAGATTTTAAGAAAAGCAGCCAATCTGGTCGTGATGACTAGGAAATAGCACAGGTACTAGGGCCGTGTGCACTTGTAAAGAAATATTTGTTAATGGCAAACTCGCCGTCGGTCATAAATTAGGTTAGGGCTCCTCTTTATCTCGGCTGTTAATATTTTTTCCGTCCTCTCAGGGATATCTTGATGAGATAAAAAGCCAGTCAGGATTCTTACCTCTGGTCATATTTTCTATGTAGTACGTACTTTGCATCTTAACATCACGTATCCCTGTGATTTTTAAGCGCACCTGCAAACACTCTCACTAAGTGTGTGTATGTATATATATATATATATATATATATATATATATATATATATATATATATATATATATATATATTATATAATGCATATATATATTTATATATATGTATACATATGTATATATATAATATATATATATACATATAACTTGATAAATGAATACTAAGAACCACATACGGCCCTTGAAGTTTTAGGTTTTAAACAAAAGCTTGATATTCATTGCTACTAGTCCGTTGAAACGTAAAAGTTTGGTTGCTCTCAAGTACTGATAATTACTGACGGAATTAAGAAGTTTATCTCATGGCATAGAAACAGTTTCAAAGATTTATCCAAATATACCCAAAAGTATATTTTTTTAACGCTGGAGAGAACAGTAGAGTTGATTTCTTGAAGGTTTTGAGGGGCAGTTTAACGAACTTATTTTTATTCAGTTGTACTTGGCTCGAACCCTATTAAGGAAAGTAATCTTGTACCTTGAGGTTTATCCTCGTGTTACAGAAAATTGCTCTATCCAGTCATTATTTTATATTAATTTGTCTCTTTTGAGTTCGAGAATTATCATTAGCTTTTCTCACGATAAAACTTTGGTAGTTTTATTTTTAGATTTGTATATAATTACTCTCTTTTTGATGCAAAGATAAGCTTCATCCTTTCTTGTTATTGCGTTATTTACGAAAAGATATCTGTCGATATTTTTGTTATTTTGTTATTTTTGAAACTGGTAATGCCTGCTCCATCGCAAATGACTACTGTTACAATTAACGCTTTGAATTTCTGCGCTATCGTAATATAACAGTTTGATTGAATTTCAGGTCCTATGTCATAACTTCTTTTTCAGACAATCTACCGATAAGACAAGAGGTATAGGAGCACGGACTTTTATGTGCTTATTGTTAACTCAATGAATCTATCAATTTCGGACCCTCTCGTATCACTTTCAGTGTAGATAATATGTTAAACCTGTCTCCACCCCTTTTTTTTTTTTTTACTTTTTCTCCGTGTCTGTCTGCCCATTTTTAGTTGTTCTGGGTCACATTTCTTTATTGAAAATAATTCTCTCTGTTGGAGGATGGTGACATTGGAAGCAATTAATTAGCAGCTACCAATAACTGGGAGAAACTCTTGCTGCTGTGTTGATTTACGAAATATTTACATACATTTTCCACTTCTCATTCATTCTAGTCAATGGGCAGCCGATCGTTAACAAATGCAGGATTTCTGTGACACAATTCATAAACTGCACAATCAAGTAACTTTATATTTCGTCGAGGTAATTCATTTACAAGTGTAATAATGATTACTTTTTTCTAAGTATTGATCTCCCAATAAATGTTCGTGATCTGTTGGATATGACAGTCTTTGAATCATGTCCATTACACTTCTTGAACTGCTGCTCTACCAATGGATCATGTGAAAGAAATTCGTCTTTTTATTTTTACTATTTTTTTTTTTTTTTTTTTTGCAATTTAAACACGCAGAGGAGCTATCCTGAAAAGCTCTTCACGTGTAGAGGCTGCACCTAATTTGCAATTACGGAACTGGTTTTTAGGGCAACACCCAACACGAAATTTCAACTTGTTCGGTTTTCCGCCATTTACAGCGGGATGAGTTACCTGTCCATGAGAATGACCTTGGCATTTTGCGGCCGAGTGAGAGTCATTGATGAAATTCTCATCGGTGAAGAAAACGAGATGGTCAGAGCCGTCTGTGAGGCGCCACCACTAAAAAAAAAAAAAAAACAAATTGAAGAAGAGACAGCGGTATCCCAAGGCTTCATTGCGTGTTACAGAAGGATATCACGAGATTCCTTAAGGCTATGTTTTGAGACAGAAGGGAATCTTCTTTTACCACTGTCTGTTTCCAGGCGTCTCTCTCTCTCTCTCTCTCTCTCTCTCTCTCTCTCTCTCTCTCTCTCTCTCTCTCTCTCTCTCCACATTTTCAGACTACTCATATATACATAAGCACGCACACAAAGATACGCACGCATATATGTACATACATTTATGTATGTATGTATGTATGTATGTATGTATGTATATGTATATATATATATATATATATATATATATATATATATATATATATATATATATATACATTAAACTATTTTCTATGGAGTAGCTCTAGAGAAGAAACAATACAATGGTCACTGTTACATTCATACCTTATTCGCCAGCCGATCATGGGTAGGCTCCCCATACATAAAACGTCAAACAATTAGCTGTTTCGAAGATCTTCAAAGAAGTCATACCTTTATTTTGCATGCACTCATGCAATTCCTTGCAATTCCCCGATCTGAAGGTCCTTCCTTCCTTCCTTCCCAGTACCTCTACCATTTCTCTGTCCAGCAATTTCTTGGTCTTCCTCGTCTCCTTCCATATTCTCTCTACACATTTACATTTTTTTCACCATTTCAGCTCTTCTTATATTCCATATACTATGGAAATTGTTAACTTCAGCAGCTTCAAAACTTTCCTTTCAATTCATTTATCCATATTTCATCTCTATTAAGGGAATTTGGTTAAACAGTTCCTTCCTACCGTGGCTGTCATGAACACTCCAAATCTTTGTACACATCTTGGCACCCTCCTAAGTACCTGTATGATTGAACTTTTTCCATTCTTCTGCCATCTTTTTAACATTCATTGCTGTCTCTTCCTGGGTTCTATTTATAACCCTACCCTTACTCATACTTTTTCAACTTTCTCCTCGTGCAAGGAAATTCTCTTTTTAGTTTTTTGTAAAAGAAAAACCATTGTGACGGCTTTGTCTGCCCGTCCGCACTTTCTCTGTCCGTATATAGAATTAAGATTTTAATTATGAGCACATACAGTATTTGGCAACCGCTTCCTTGTTCTGAAATTCAGTTTTTTTTTTTTCAAGTGGCTGTGTTGCTACACTAATGGACGACATTGGGTCAGTAGTCATCTTTACTGTTCTCTGATTATTACTTTTCTTTGCACGCAGACTTTAATAGAGACATTTCGATACATTACAGTTATGTTCCTCGAGGAACGTTGCCATTTTACTCGATCAACTACTTTTGATCCATTGATCGACCCATCGGCTGAAATGGCTGTGTCACGCCTGCCCTGTCGTGCCTGACGACATTATTTTATAGTATATAATTGAAAACTCAATTACTTGCCATAAATGTAAATTATGACTGCGGTAAGTGAAGCCTTTGCATCACCCCTCTCCTCTGAAACGTGATTGACGATCAAAGAGACAGAGCCGATGATGCGTTAACGTTTGCAATTTGTCCAGAGAGTGGACATGACCGATCAGACAGATAACACAAAGAGAATGCTTGTTGACATTCGGGGGCTTTTCCCTTCATCCGTTATCATTTTATGCAGACCTTGACATAATAGAGGCGGGGGGGCGCAATTAGGTTTTCGCACGCTTTAGAGAATAATAAATTGCAACTTTCTGCTTTGTACAAGTGATTTATAATTATAACCTAATATGGACCGTCATTATTCTTTCGTCTTTAAAGCATTCTTTATTTCTTTAGAAGTTATAGTTATAACGTGTAAGGAAGCTATAGAGCAGACGCTTTCATTATTGAATCTGGTCTTGATATTGTTTAATACGTATTTGTCCTTATGACTTATTACTTTGTCAATAATGACGTCTAGGTTGGCTGCCTTGAATCCAAAGTTCTGCCATTTAGCAATTTACCACACTTACGGGCCTCCTTTGAGCAAGAGTTTATGCTGGCA